>NC_085042.1:5908497-6170503 GCF_963692335.1 Osmerus eperlanus | reverse complement strand
GTCATGGCTGCAGACCACTCTAGAATAATGCAATCATTTGTTTAGCAACAGGAAGACACTGTAGGTCAAATCAAGCTGATTGCTCTTGAAAGTGGCTTTCACAATACCTCCCCCACCAGCTGTGTCACTGGGTTTGTGTAGGACATCAGGCACATAACAATTGGTAGCGTTAGAGCTGTCGCATAGTCTCTATCTGTCGCATATCTCTATTGGCCTGCAGGATCCTGGACCCCTAGGGGGTCAACACAATGGCCCCATCAGGGTTGAGTGTACTGAGTGTCACACAACTGGAAACACACAGATACACACACACACACACACACAACTGTCACCAACACACAATAGAAAGACGCATAAACACACAAACACACAAGATTTATGAACACACACACACAACAGAAAGACGATGATGAACGCACGCACACGCACACGCACACTCACTAGAAAGACATTGGAGCACAACCACACCACAGAGCATCGAGGTCAGACGGGTACAGTTAACAGAACTCCTCAGCCCAACACAGGGCACGTTGGGGCCGCTGAGAAAGGATGTCGGTGCAGCTGCAGACCCTGGCAGGAGGAAGGACGAGGAAGCGATGGAGCTAAGCCCCGCCCAGGGCTACTCCGTCAACCCAAATCAAGTGCTCCTCTCGTTCGAGACTATCCATCTCAATGACACTGAGCAATGCAGGTGCACCGGCCAGGTGGAAATGATGTCGACTTTAACAACACAGGTCTATTACGTGAAATGGAGAATGGAGAGAGAGAGATATCAAGGATTACAGAACGAAAACGATCACCACTAGTCCCGTTGTTGAGTTATTTCGGTGCTTGACGATCTATGTTTGAGGTCTCAAATGGCTCGTACACAATGTTCACCACAAACACACACTGCTCTCTCGACGAGCGCTATTGATCGGGACAGAACACGCTGGGTGTGAAAGACAACAATAAGCTGTGTGGTAAAAGAGTACAACACATCCGATGGACAAGAGAGAGCGAGAGAGTGATAGACAGAGAGAGACCAAAAGAGAGAGAGGCAGACCGAGAGATGAACTGACAGCTGTTAGATGGAGGACCGTGGCAATTACTTCCTCAAACTGCATGTGTCACTATTTGAAACATAACCAACCAAGATCTCGGAAAATGAACACATCTTGAATGTAGACGGACGACTTGTTCCATTCCGGTGATATCAAAAAGGTTAATGACTCTTCACTCACATTTCATGGAATGATTGAAATTATTTCAACAACCGCTTCCAGAATGTTGCATCAGCTACAGTCTATGGGCAACCGTAAACGCACCCAGAGATTACATTATGATGTAGCCAAAAGCCAGAAACAAGATCTGCTGAAATATTAAATAGTATTGTTTTGTGTATTAGATGAGCCAACTGATTCCTGGCATTTAGTCAACAGCAGAAATGCAGGCCAGTCGGTAACGGGATCCAAATAGCATTTGGGGAACAGTAATTATGGTGCATCCTGGGAAATAAAGACAAATTACATCCAGGCAGCTCCAATTCTTCAATGAGGAGCAGTACTGCAATCAGTCAGCCAGCAAGGCTGCTCCTCTCATGCCCTGGTGTTGAGGTGCATTTCAGATTATTTCTTCTTTTTGTGTCTTAGACAAAGCCATGTGTTATCTCACAATTCCATCTTATTTTTTCCTCATTTATAGGTCTTCCACCATATCACGTTTTGTCTCACAATGCTGTCGTGTTTGATCTGGTTCTGTGTCAGTGTTGAGAGCCATCTTCAGCAGCCTCACAATAGTAGAGCAGTTTGAAAGTCACACTTCCTGTGTGAGAGCAATCAAAGGTTTGTCTGTGCTCCGACGACATTGATCACGCCCTTAAAACAGAACACTGTTTACTTCCCGTGGCTAAACGATCTACCAAGCTAGAACTTAGTGAAGTCAAGTGAGGTCAATTCTGACATTTACAAGTCATAGTTATGCAAAGTACATGTTGTTTTTCTTCTTCTTGTTAGTGGCAGTTGGGTTTCTGAGGGATGGGGAGCGGGGAGGCGGGGCGGGGCGGGGAGGGGAGGGGCTTGTTCCTCTGGGGCTTGCCACACACAGCGCTGTTAACAGCCTCATGAATATTACAGCTCAAATGATTCCCATTCATTTGGGCCTCGTTTCTACAGAAAAAGACTCCTTCCCCCAGGGTGCATCAGTGGAGGTCTCCTGCTGTGCGGCCCCCCGGGAGGGCTCCGACAGTACTTCTCCTCAGAGGAGACCCCTCCCCTCTTGTTGTTAGCTGTTGTGTTAATGAGAACCTTCCTTGGTACTCAATCTATTCGGAAGCCCACACGTTTTCATTGAACGATAGTGAATGTTTTCTGCAAAGACTAAGGACAAGCAGCGCGCCACAAATAAATGAAACATGTGCTACATCGTGTCGAGGGAGATAAGCCAGGGTCCCAAGAGCAAGGCCACCGACTAACAGCTACAGTCCACCAGCGATGCGTTTAGGGGACCCACAGAGTTAGGGTTACACATATACTCTAGCCCCCCCCCCCAAAAAAAAAAAATACAAACACACAGATCACTGACGCAGAGCATTCTGTGGCACCCCAGGCTGTCCCCGCTACCTCAAAGGAGGGAGACGGGTTAATGAAAAAGTATCGATTCCCCCTCCCCCACCCCCCCGCATCCCTGGAGATGAAGGGAAGTAACAGTAACACTTTCCAACTTGGTTTTCCTCCTTGGCTTCTATTTTCAGAGACAGCTGCAGATCCTGGGGGAGAGGGGGGGGGGGGGGGGGTGGTGGTTCCGAGTGAAGGATGATGATGCTGCTGCAATTCAGTGAGGATGAGAAAGAGGCAGAGAGCGAGCGCGCGAGAGAGAGAGAGAGAGAGAGAGAGAGAGAGAGAGAGAGAGAGAGAGAGAGAGAGAGAGAGAGAGAGAGAGAGAGAGAGAGAGAGAGACAGTTTTAGTAATAACGTGTTATTTCTAGTCATTATCAAAGTGATTTACAGCACTGGGGGGAACCTGTGACCTCTTGATCTGCAGAAGTGCAGCTGAAGTGCTCAAACCACAGAGCTAGATCCTCCACGGTGAGTGAGTGTGGGGCTATGTTTGAGGGAAAGTTCAGGAGGAAAACGGGGGGGACAGACAGACAGACAGACAGAAAGAAAGAGAGACTGAGACTGAGAGAACCCCCAGAGAGAGAACAATGGGCGGAGGGAACAGTGAGACTGGTCAACCTTGTAGAGGTCTCCGTGCAGGATGAGTTTTCATCCAATCGCCAACTCTTGTCTCTCATTTTGCCAGGATCAGTTCCATTCCCTAACCTCCCACCCCGCCCCGCTCCCTCAGGTCAGGGGACCCTTCATTATCAGCGAGCTGGAGAGTTCTCCGATTCGTGTCCTGCCCTTCTACCCCACCTCCTCCAGCAGCTTCTCAGCTTCTCAGGCAGCGGGTCAATGACATGGAGCCCTGGTAAGGAGACACAATCAGGGGCCCAGGCATGATCCATCCTGGGAGGAGAATAAGCTCCCCCAGGTCCCGTGACACGAGACCAGACGCCGGGTACAACAGCAGGCTACTGAACCCCCCCGGACCCCCCCCCCCCAACCCGGATGTCTGGCAAATAAAATAGGATCAATGGACATGGGAGTCATGGACACCCACTTTCCCCTGATGGGTGGTCTCTGTGAGGTTGGGGGGCCAGCCAGGGGCCCCATGCCGTGACTCACTGGACAGAGAAATTGACATCCGTCGGCAGGGTAACCAACTCAGCCATGTCCGAGGGAAAGGAAAAAAAAACACCTTGGTTCAGGGGTTCCGATCCAGCCAATTAAACAAAGCGATGAGTAAAACAGGGATGAGCCCTCCGATATCCAGAGTCCTCCGTCATCATTGGTCCGATTGTGTGACTCGAATGTTCCCCTACAAGTAAAGCTAGCTAGCAGGAACCGAGGTCACGGGTGACAAGGAACAAAACAGGAGATGTATCACGAATACCAGAGGGTTCTCCAACATTTATCAACGCTGCGGAATTATTAGCACCGTACTCCCATGTACCCCGTACCCCCCCCCCCCCCGCACCACTCCCACCAGCCTCCTGAAACAGGCCCAACCGAGTACCGGAACAGCTTATTGACACGACAAGCGCTGTGATGCTGCTGTGGATGCGATTTCCTGCCGGCTGCTCTTCCCCCTCACATCACACCACGTCTAACCCGAATGGAGAACAAAAGAACAGGTTGCCAGGTTTGCCGTCGGCTTGGTGTACGTGCGCACGCGCATGTGTGTGTGTGTAGGATAAAGAGAGAGGCGAGAGGACCTCGTGTTGTATTCCAAGCATCTCAGATGATAAGCCTCCAGTCAGATGCTAGCCTGCCATCAAGCATTGTGTTTGGCTGGCATGTAATCCTCCAGCCTCGCCTCTCTAGCCTGCCTCCCTCACAAGAGATGCTCCAAGGCAGAGCAGCCAGTGCCCTTGACAGTGTGACTCAGATGGGATGCAATGAGATGAGGGGATGCGGCGGGGGGGGGGGGGGGGGGGGATGGTAGGAAGGAGAGAGAAGAAACAGTTGGGGTGGGGGTATTTGTAAGCACAAAGGCTTGAGTTCCTTGATTTGCACAAGTTCAAAGCCGGCCCCTCTCAAGCCTGGTAGAATACATGCACTGGGTGCCGTCAGTTGAATCTTTCTCAATGATAACTCTTTTGAGGGGGGGGGATGGCGGGTCCTCTTTGAAGCGGGGGGAAGCAGAAAGCAGGGTGTTGGGTTCGTTGTACACATGGGCGCGGTGTCCTCATTTGGAGCGGGGGGAAATGATTTCGCCGCTTTGTCCTTTCATGACGGCTGGAAAGCAGGGTGGGTCATCGCGATGTTCAATCTGTTGAAAGTATCCCCACGCCTGTTTGAACCTCCCTGCTGAGCCTTATCTCTGAAACGGCACAGTCATCCCAATTAACATTCCTGTACACTCTCCAACTGTCTGGGAATAAGGTTCTTTACCCCTAACACACACACACACACACACACACACACAATTGAATGATCTGACATGTGTACTCAACCCACCCAAACTCACACACACACACACCAACACAGGAAATCCATCTCAGGGTCGTTGTTGAAGAATGAAAAGGAGAGATCTTCCACTTAAATACAAATGAGAGGATGAAACGTCCTGCTTCAGTGAGAACACAAAGCACGGCTTTCCACAACAATAACAGGAGAGGAGGAAGAGCGGAGAGGGCGTTTGTGGAGCTTAAAGCCTTTCGCCCACATTTAAAAGATTTATACAGGCCAGTGGTGTGCCCTGTTTTTATTGGGGGTAAGAAACAGTTGAACAGAAAAACAGATGGATCTATTCCTGGTGGTTAAAGTTTTAAGAGCTTCTATCCTAGCAGCTGCAAGATGGAGGTCAGCGGTATGAAGGGACATTGTCCTTTTTGGCGGAGTTCTCTGAAACTCCTCACGAAAGCTTGTAAATAAAGATTGCCAGAATGGTCTACCTATAGAAAAGGAACAACAATATTCACTGGCCACACAGCGTGATCTAAATCGTTAAGTGTGAAAATGCAGTCCTCTCGTATCATATAACAGGCTCTAAAAGCACATTTCCAATGAGCCAGCTTACTAAAGCCAATATAAAACATGTTTGAGTTTACCCTATTGGGATAACACACACACAGCTACACCAACACACACACACACACACACACACCCCCGACTCAGGAGATCCCCAGATTAGACACAGACCACATCTCGGCTACAACTACACACACATACACAGAAAGACGCACACTAGTGGTGCTATGCCACATATTGAACAGTAATAAATGTTTTTATCCACTCCAGTGACGCAGAAGGACGATGGCATACCCCATGCACACAGCCGGCCTCAAACCAAGTATAGGCCAGCCTTTCAGAAAAGAAGATAGTGTGCGCACTGGATTCCCACAACTTCTCCAAACCTTCAGCCCGCTCCACAGCCGATGTTGCATGAATTCATTTGAAGTGGAGGGCACAGCGGAGACACCCAGCTTGTGGGTCTGTGGGTCCCACATGACAATCCAGGAGAAGAGCAGAGCAGCTATGCACATAGTTGCTCCGGGGCTAATGGGCTTTCTGAACCCTCATCTTTAATGAATCGGAGAAGGAGAGGGTAGACTGAGTGAAGGGTGTTTTAATGCGTGGAGGAGAAGTCGAGCCATATTCTGCCAGCTCTGTCTGTGGGATGCGTCTCACCTTAAGCCAAACCTCCTTTACATTTACATTTAGTCATTTAGCAGACGCTCTTATCCAGAGCGACTTACAGTAAGTACAGGGACATTCCCCCCGAAGCAACTAGGGTGAAGTGCCTTGCCCAAGGACACAACGTCAATTGACACGGCCGGGAATTGAACTGGCAACCTTCAGATTACTAGCCCAACTCCCTCACCGCTCAACCATCTGACTCCCTCCTTTACTCCCTGTTGGAGGACAAACAGAAGGTTTCCGGGTTTAACAAAAGAGTAATGCAGCAGATTTCACTTGTCAGCAAGGGCAATAGTAGGACTACTAGTAACTAACACTGACAGCTTGTCAAAACAAGTTGGAAATGACGTGATATTGGAAGTTTCTGTTCCGAAAGTGGATGGGGAAAGTGTCTCGGATCAACACATCGACCAGCCATTTTCCATGACATGATCAAATTGTCACCCGTAAGAGGGGAGAGGTTATTTTCCTCTCCTCTTTATAACTGACTAGCTTCCAGAGAGCTGCCAAGTCTAGTCATAAAACTGGCTCTTCTCACTTACTGTCCATTACCTTATTAAAGTCTTATTCCGGGATCCATTAAAATGCCCTCCATGTATGATAAACAGCAACCTCTAGGCATATTTGACACTTTATTAATCAACATGAGTTATAAACAATACTCAAACACTTCCTGGTGCTGCAAACGGCATGACAAGAAATCACTTCCCAATCTACATGACCAAAATGTCACGAGGGGTAACAGTTCTCCAGTTAAATTGTCCCCATTAATCCCAATTTTAATGGAAAACAGGCAGCAACCAATCACTTGTGTGTGTGGGGGGGGAGGGGGTTCACATCAGCAATTTTTTTAAGAGTGATTAACTTTAGCAAATTCTCCTCCATCTTAATTAGTTTTAAATAGGCTCCTGTTGTTCAGTGGGCAATTGACCAAATGTGCCTTTTCTTAGAATGAGAGCTAAACATTACTTTGCAAAGTGGTCAAAAGAGAGAGAGCAAGAGAGAGAGAGAGAGACAGATAGACAGAGAGAGAGACAATATGAACATTTGTTTCTTAATGCTAATAAAGCGACCATCCCATTGAGAGACCATCCCACTGGCTGTCCGGTCTATGGAGGCTCATTAAAACCATCCTCGGATGAGTTCAAGACAGAAACGGGCAGTTAAATTTTGAAAGCACCAAACTCCCTTTGAACTGTTTAAAGTTTATACTGATCCAGGTTCTGGGGACAAAACTGAAGATGATGGGGAAAATACTATTGATATAAACTATATCCTGTAATAGGACATAAATTGGGCATGTTGCACATTCATCCCAGACTCAGAAGTCTGGGGCACTGCAGGATCAACTAAAGCAAACCAAGTATGAAAACAAGACGAGAATAATCTCTTAAACCTTTTGTAATTATATCACTTCTTGCCAGCCAGGTACGACGACCACTATCCGCCTAGATTGTTAAGGGCATTTTGGGCCACCCGCACAGCCCACAAAAACAGATGACAGACTCCTGTAATTGGCCCCTTGCCAGTAGATTAATATGCACTCGCAGACTATAAAACTAGCCTTTCATACCAGGCCTCGGGAGAGTTAATTAAAGCCACTCCGTCTTGGAGAAAGCTTGGATTTAGACTGACCTTGTTTCCCGAGTGCTCCGTGATGACTGCACCGTCATAGCTTCAGCGCTGTTAGCTTTGCTAACTAGCATTTAGTCTTAAAGGTTCCAAGTTTGAAGTCTCTCCTGCCAACTTCCCAAATCCCCAAACTTATCTCGGTGTGATAAGGGTAAATTACGAACGGGTCTGTGCCCGCCTCGAGTTCTGTGCGGCAAGCGAAGCTGGCAAAGTTAAAAAGGTCACAGCACATGGATATTCATAAGGGAGAAAAATAACCCTCTGTAAAGTTGAATTTATTAATACCTGCTCAGAGTTATTTATATCTACAGCAGAATTCCCGAATAGGTCTCCTTTGATGAGGAACAGCTGCTTCGACAAATAAAAAGGCGCGTCATCTCAGGTGCACTAAAAGGTCACCATGTTGTTTGGTCAACAGATTGAGTTGCGGTGTGCTCCTCAAGACACTCGCGGAGCAGCGAAGGCCAGGAGGCTCGTCTGCTGCAAACAAGCCTTCCACAGATGGCGCTTTCGATGCCCACATTCGCTGCGAAGGTCATCGGCGGTGGGGGGGAAAAGTCGAAAATGCTTCAAGATAACGAAGAAGAACAATTGTGTTCTGATGAGGGGAGGTCACACAGTAGCAGAGGGAACAGATGAATCATTGATGTTGGTTTATCTCCCAGGCCTCAATGTTCTCAATGACCACACTGTGGCCATCCTCACACACGAAGGCACGCAGCCAGCTCCGAGTTGATTGCTCAACCCGGAGTCAGGCAATAACTTCTGGCTGAGATGTGGAGATTCGGCCATGGTGATGAACTACCTCAATCACATGGTGCCCAGCTGGGCCAGAGCGCTTCTCCGCTTCACGAAAAAAGTATGAGACAAGCGTGAAAGGAATCAGCCGTGTCCTCTGGCTACTTTTAAGACTCACGTCCTTCAGCCGATGCCAAAAACACCCCAACTGACCAGTTTCAGTAGCCAGAAACAAGATGAACCTCAATTGCACTAGAACAAATGCTAGACTCGGTGTTCCAGTAAATCAGCGACTAAAGAGACTCCTCTGTCAAAAACACAGAGAGAATGGGTAAACCGTTCGACTTTTCTGGAACGAGACGCACAGAAGTCGTCAACACTAGAAGAGATTACCTAGGCAACTAATATCGAGGCCTCGAAATATTTGTGAGGTTGTGGTGAGAAAACGTTGGTGACTTAACAAAACAAACTGAAAACAGATGAGTGCAGACTGAGTGGGGCCTGCAAGTGAACAGTCTCACGTATGACTCAACTGAAAAAAGGCTCAGCCGATCAATTTGGTTCTATTCTGGCATTTAAGGACGACACTTTGAATCACTCTGAATGATTTTCCCGAGTGGATTCGTAATAGACATCTATTGATTTTCGAGATATGATTTTTCTTTACTCTTTAAGCTAAAGTAATTCAGTCACCTCTACATTCACCATAACATTCAGTTTGAATTAAATCCACCAAACAATGTATAACCAATATAGCTGTAAGGCATTAAAATAAAGTAATTTATCGATATAAAATCACATACCAGCCCTTTTGTTTTTACACAGACACAAAGGGGGCATTCTACAGTAAAGCCAAACCACATGGTCACTATGGAGGCTTCCATCCAGCAGCTATGACATGAAACTATCCGTCACATAGGGGCCCCATAGAGAAGGGTACAAACTCACCTTCAGCTGAAGAAAAAGACCCATAAAACCGTCAGGGCAGGTTGACATTTATCAGACGAGGGCCGTCAGACCTGCACTGCTCCTCCTCCTGAAAGGAAAACGACAGACAGCTCAGAGTGTGTTGAATAAGGGACATCAGTCGGATTTCATGAACAAAAGCACCGTGTGCCGACACCCCGACTGGATTCTACTGAAACACGTCAGAAAACAAAACCGTAGCCTCGCGTACAGGAAGAACCTCTTTCAGAAGACGGACCCGGCAGTTCGAAAACGGTTCGACTGCAACGGACAAAGAGGAAGAGCGCTTTCAATCAAGAGAGACACGTCCTTCGCTCTGTAGTCTGCGGGCTCTGCGTGCGTCTGACGCCACGGCTCGCGGGTGTGTCGCGGGTTAATCCCGCCCGCCATCACAGCGCGGGCACAGCCCTCTGATAGATGCGGGACCCCGTACGGCCTACGGAGAAGGCTCCAGACGGTGACGTCCAGGGCTTGAAAGGGAACAGACCTTTAAGGAAGCGAAGCCGCCTTCAATCCAGGAAATGTCAAGCCGGCTGAGCCTTGGTAGGTGCAAGACAAGATCACGGACCTTTACACTCATCCCCTTTACTCAAGGGACTCAGACAGACACCCACACGCCAACAGACACACACACACCTATCCTGGAAGCACACAGCTGTATGGCTGCGAGGCCGTGAGTGAGTCGCTGTCCAGGTCCATGACACCAAGAGGGGGCGTGTGCTGGCTGTGAGGGGGGCCTGGGGAGGGAGAGAGGGAGCGCGTGGACCACAGCTGCGTCCCAGAGCCCGGTGGTGTGCGGAGTCAGCCGGGCCCGCTCTGTGTGGGCCAACGGGGAGAGCGGTCTCCAGCTGTGACGGGACAGGATCTCCAGCAGAGCACCTGCCATCTCTTGCTGTGCGTGTTGTGTCTGTGTGTCTGTGTGTGTGTGTGTGTGTGTGTGGTCATCTCCCACACTCTCTCTCCTGTGTGTATGAGCACCATGCCATACACACAGGGTCTCTCACTCCAACGGCACACAGGGAGACGTCAGAGAACACATCTGTCAGCCCTTAATCCCCCCGTTTGTCTGCTGCAGTCCACCATCTCCAACTAGTCCACAGCAGAGAATACTCCCCCGATGAGCCTGAGGTCAAACAGGGCTTGTGCTTTCATCTGCTCGCTCCAAATTGGTTCTTTCCTGGCTTTGGAGCTCCCCTGATATTAAATAGAATGATAATCACTGTTTGCTGCTGTCGCCAAAAACACACGCAACAAAAACTCATTTGCAGGGAAAAACTCAAACAAAAAGCCAGCCTTGTTTTAAAACGTGATGACATTTAGAATCCCTTAAGAGACTGGTAAAGGAGAGCGTAGTTTAAGGCCTTCTTTGCTTTCAGACGCCATTTTACAAAGGAGGAGATTCAGTAAAAAATACATTTAAAAAAATCTAACTTCTACAGAACAAGCAAATACTGGAGTAAAGCTTTTGGCATCGGGAGAGATAAGTGAGAGAGAGGGGCACCTTAGATAACGGCTGTTATCACACTATAGGGTGACTTGCAGTCTTTTAGAGATATACATAAAACACCTTCTATTTTAATGTTTTTTTCTTATAGTTTTTTTCCATTCATGTTAAAGACCAAAGGGATAAAACAGGGTGAAATGGGCATTTTACTTTCTGGCCCATGTTCTTAAAGGGCATGACTGGTCGTCGACCAAAGCAATTTGCTGGTTTAATAATTAGGCATAGAGTTTCCATACGGTGGTGTCTTGCTGCTGGAGGACAGAAAGGAAAGATCATGTTTCGCTTCGCCCCGAAACCACAGCCTTCTCCACACACAAAGGAACAAGCTCACTCTGAAAAAGACTTTGTGGTCCTTTATGTCATTTTTGGCAGTGTGAGTTACAAGGTCCCTAAAGTAATCCCATTTCTAAAAATATTCACGCAGGGCACACGCACCGTTTTCAACAGTCACACACTACTCCATTTTCCATATGCCTTTCCGGCTGAGTAAAAATCATTATTCATTCCCCCCCACGCCTCGCCCCTCCGAGTGAGAGTAATACTGGTTTAAAGCACCCCCCCCCTCCTCCCCCCATCCCCATCTCCTCCCATTGAGGAGACAGACAACTGCCTGCGTAGGGACAAGGCTTTCTTAAATAGACAGGGAGGGGGTGGGCAAGATGTAAGGAGCGATGGAAATCTAAAAGGGTGGGGGGTGGGCCTGGGCAGGGGCTATAATCGATTAAAAAGCAATTTGCTCTCGTGGTGAGTGTCAGCCTCGCCCAAATGACAGGCCCCTAGGTCCGTGTGACGCTCAGAGGGGTCGAGGGAGCGTGTCTGGTCTGGGCTGGTCTGGGCCCCACCCCTAGCCCCCCTCCTCCCTCCCCTCCTGTCACAGTCTGGTGACCACCTGGAAAAGCGCCCGTGCACAAGAGGAAGGGAGAGAGAGGGAGGAGAGGGGGGAGGAGAACGAGAGCCTCAGCGTGCAGCTCTGGGCCCCAGACAGACACGCAGGCCTCGCCCGCTATCCACCGACACGTATCCCAACCCCCGGCTTCAAACATCCTGCCGTGTGTGCAACATGCTCCGTCACCTGCTGTGAGCGAGGGGGCGGGAGCGAACCTTGAGCCAGATATTATGTCAGTGAGTGGGTGGGCAGGTTGGGGGAGGGGCGAAGGCGGTAAGGAGAGGACCATATGGACTCGGGCTGGAGGACGGTAAGCCCAACGTTGGACGGGGCGACATTCAGACAACCTGGAACGGCTGCGCCCGCTAATCTGTCTGACATTCCCGACAGCCTGAACAGTGTGTGTCAGGAGGAGGTTTGGGACAACTGCTTTTGTCCTCAAAAAGATAGCTGGGCTACCCGGCACCATGGTGAACTCCACCATGTCCTTTCAGCGGAGAGCTCAGCGGCTCAGAGAGAGGAGGGGGAGGTTAATGGGAACTGACGGGTGGGGGTACATCAATGGGAGGTGTCCAGTGTCCGAGCAGTAGGAGCGGGCCATTTCTATCAGTGACACCTTGGAGAGGGACAGCCGCTGGAAACACAGGCTCACTGCAGGTCATGGGTTACTGTACGTGTCAATAAATACAAAGTAGAAATTAGCGAGCTATTAAGCATCCCCTCAAGCAGGCAAACACACATTTCTCTTTCCCTCTCTCGGTATCAAACGTTCAAAGGTATTGATTTGTATACAGTATCTACAGTGTTCAATAAACCCCCTGCAGATTATTTGCAATGCTTTGCCCTGCCAAACAATGGGCCCAATATTTAAAATGAATTCAACAAACGCAGTCACATAGATCTTATGAAAGCAGAGATGAAGCTCAAATGTATATGGGTATTGTATTTCCACATAGGGTGGCCCTACATTATCATGAATCCAGTTTGACTGAAAAGCAATGCAGCCATGATATCTCACACAAGGCACTTCTTGGCAGCTTAGCCAATATGTCACACCCATGAAGAGTTTGGATTAGATGTTGTCCACAGACAAATACACTCAATTTACCAGTGTTGGGTACAGTCTTCCTTATCACACACACACACACACACACACACACCAACAGTGATCTCAGAGTCAACACAAAGGGCATGAATGACAGAGACAGAAATAGCGATTCAACGTTGTCATGAAAACTAGAGCTCAACGTGCTCTGCATGTGTGAAAAGCCATTCAGACAGAAGTGATGTGCCACGGAACCCCAACCACCCACCTCCCTCCCCCCCTCCCTCCCTCCCCCCCCTCCCTCCCTCCCCCCCTCCCTCCCTCCCTCCCTCCCCCCCCCCCCCCCCCCCCCCATGTGGTCTGCACACAAAAATCCTGTGTGTTCTCCCGGCGCCTCGCCAAAAAAGTTTGGAAAACTCTCGCCCCCTCGCGTCCCCTCCCTCCACCCCGGGCTGCCTCCATCTCTCCACGTCCGGACATCTATTTAAGCTCATCTCTGGAGGCCGCTGCGGCTGGGCCGTGGCCAATGACAGAGAGAGCAGCCACGGGTGTACAGCACACTGCCAGGGCACCACTGGGGGAGAGCATTCAAATGGCTCCATTCAGAAAATGAAAAAAAAAAAAAAAAAGGGGGAAACAAGATTTATTTCACATGAAGGTAAACAAACCAACAAAGGCGGAATGATACCAGTGAAGTTTTAAAGCGGGCTGGGTTGATTGGCAGAGAGTGTTCCCTGAAGAATGGGTTCGTACGGGTGTTATTGTACTCAAGCCGCTGACGGGTATAGTGTGACGACTCGGCTGTCGGCATGCGCATGGGTACACGTACAAAAAAAATACACAGAGTGGAAAAAAAGAGTTTCGATAGATTGAGAAAATGGGTCACCATACACCATCAGTCGTCGCGTGTCAGTACTGTTGGAAGACACACAACAGGGAGAGACTGTCACATGGAGCGCCACTCGTGTTTCAAAAATACAAGTACTACTCTACCCATTCAGAGCGACGAGAGGATGTCTGTGTGAGTGAGAGAGAAGGTCAGGGCTGCACTCAGGGATCACCGAACAGCCTGTTTAAAAGCCTGCCATGTCTCTAATAGGGCATGGAAGTGACACCTAACTGCAGGGGCAGTTTTAAATATCACATAAGTCATTTTTTGTTTGTGTGACTGGGAATCGAAATGCCCATCCCCCCTCCCCCCCCACTACTCACTTAGGCAAAGTGAAAAAGAGACAAAGAGAGAGAGAGAGGGAAAGAGGGAGGGAGAAAGAGATAGATGGAAGGAGAGAGAGAGAAGGAGAGAGCGCGAATGCGTAAGAGGTGAAAGAGAGAGAGAGAGGAGGGAGGAAGAGAGAGAATGGGGGGGGGGGGGTGCGGAGAGAGGGAGAAAGAATGAGGGGGAGTGGAGGAAGAGGAGGAGGAGGGGATTCCAGAAATGGGTCTTCACATCCTTCTGGCCTCGATCGTTTGGAAGCTTACAGCCAGCCTTCCTGCACTGCTGTCAGAGCTCGTTAGCCCTCGGCTGCTCTCACAGGACTGGGCTGAGGTTACTCCCTCCAAACCACCAGGATTTGGGCTCGGGGCTGTTGGCAGCGGTCAGTCAGACTCAACTATTACTGTGTAATAGCTGTCAGAGACGGCAGGATCACAGGAAGAACAGGGCGTCCACCGCAACAGGAGGCTTGTGCTTTAATAGCGCGAGGTCACAATGGACCTTGTTGATGAGACTCTCCCAATAGGCTTCTGCGGTGTGCTGGAAACGTTCATGAGCCGTGTGTGACTGACAGGTCCGGCTAGTTGTGCCTGTCAGCATGCACAATGCATACACTGGGGTTGAAGTTCTGGAGCTCCGAGCCAGAACTAACCTAGGTCGTGGTGGAATGTCACAACAAGCGCTCGACCCTTCCACAGTGGTCGCGTGACAAGTCTAGAATGGACAGTTGGGGAGTTCAGTGGCCGCATAGTTTCACAGTGTAAATCTAACAGGCTACAGTTCGGATGACACACTCCCACTTCAGTGTGGCTAATTTATCTGCGGTCCATTTCTCCGGGCTCAACAAATGCCTGCACAGTTTGCTTCACAGACAGCCAGAGCACCAAACGACTTTGCCTCTGGGAAACTTTGCCTTCGTTTATGTACAGTGAAAGCTGATAAAACGTAGCAAGCACAGTACATTTATCATACAGTATAAATTAATGGGTGCTGACAAGCTTAATAATTTGCAAAAAGGATATATAGGAGTATAATTATCAGGCGAGGAATTAAAGAGACAGAGAGAGAAAAGGGGGGGTTGGCACTTAGGAAGTGGTGTGTGAGAGCTCTGATGATTTCTGCATAAGCGCAGGTTAACTTGAGGTTTTAATTCGATATTGTACATCATTTATATTGTTCTGTTTATTAGGATCATCTGTGTGCCAGGCTACTCTGTATTGTTAGCTATGAGATGGAATCATCGGATGCCAGCATTTACACCGCAGCCCCCTTCACATTGACACACACACACACACACACACACAAATCAATCTTCTCTTCCCATTCTAGTCTCTTCTTTCTCACACTCTCACACCATTTTGGCCACTCTCTCTCACAGATTAAGACTTTTTACCAATTCTTCTCACAAGCACAGTAAAACAGCAGCATAATGCAGGCCACCCACTGAATCCACAGTGTTAACACAGACCCATGACTTGGGCTACATCTCAATAAGTGACGCGTAACCCGGCTGTGTTAGATGAGTCGGCAAAAAAATTCTGACTGCCAGAAACCATTACTGTGCGAGCGAGGGAGCGACAGAGAGAGAGAGAGAGAGAGAGAGAGAGAGAGAGAGAGAGAGAGAGAGAGAGAGAGAGAGAGAGAGAGAGAGAGAGAGAGAGAGAGAGAGAGAGAGAGAGAGAGAGGCCCTCCATTTAAACAGGGTCTTCCATTGTCTCTAACAGATGTCAAACTCCATTAGGGAAGTCCGTGCCACTTAGCATGCTAAAGCAGGAGCACTAACGAGAGGGGAGAGATTAGCATTGATGCTACTATCAGAGGAAAACATATGCCCACCCCCCCCCCATACCCCCCTCCCTTTCAGAAACCGTGTCCCTCTGTCTCTCTGCTGGTTTGCCTCCATCAGTCAGGAAACACAGCTTTGCGGAGAGTACACAGCTGCCCTCTATGGGTTTAAATGAATCCAACTGTCAGTCTGGGTTTACATCACACGCAGCCTCACTTGGCTACGAAGGAGTTAAAGGGGGGACATTGTTCGGCTCAGGTGTGGGACCCTAATTAGCCAGCTTATCTTGCTAATGTTGCGAAACCCCAGTCTTGCCAAGTCATCAGAAACTGCTCGAGCCGCACAAAAAGGAGCCATTTTCTCCCTACCTCTCCGAGGTTCCCAGGGTTTGTTTATTTGAAGGTCTGTGCGTTCACAACCATGAATGGTGACTGAAGGTGACTGAAATTTCCCGCGTTGGCTGCAGCTGTTACAGGCCCCCCTGGGGAGAGTGCACCACGCCGCACTCTAGTTTAAGGCTCAAGGATCCACCCATCCACTGTAGCAAACATCTTAATCGCACCAAACATGCCGTCACACATCCACTCACACAAATCACACCAAACATGGGTGGCTGGTGATGGCTCCATCAACCACTGAATGCTACTATAACTCACAGAGGATGATGATAGTATTTACATCTCTTGGGGGGGAAAATACACACGTTTTCACTCTCATGCCCGCCCAGCCATTATTTATTAGGTTTATTAGGTTATTTCTGCCCCCAAAATAACCTACTTTCACGTCGAACGTTGTTTTTGGACGGCACGGGGGGGGGAAAGGAATGTTTTTTGCCGCCGTTTGAAGACACATGCGGGAAGCGGAGGGATCCTGGAAGCTGAGAGAACACGGCATAATTACAGTTTGCAATGAGGCACCCCATGAATATTCCGAGTAGGGGTCAATGCCTGGGCACATGCAATCAACGGAGGGTGCGGACATGAGAGTCCAGCGTCATGTACTGACCGGGGGAAAGGGACGGGAGGCAGAACAAAACGACCGAATGCAAATGACGGCTAAATGGACCAGAGCGCTTAGCATATCAGGCCAAGCAGAGCCAGAGCAAGCCCACCCCCAGTCCTCCCCCTACCCACACACACACACACCCACACACACACACACACGTGTAACGGAACGAGCCAAGCACACGTCCTCTTTCCACCAGCCCCTCATGCGTGGCCAGGATCCACAGGATGGGCTGCTCTCCACAAGGAGATGTGTGGTGCTGCTCACCGGAGCGTGGAGCTGGAGCTGGGGGAAGTGTGTGTGTGTGTGTGGGCGGGGCAGGTAGTCAACACCAGCTGCCTCCACACAGATGCAACTACGTTTCTAACCGCGACACAGGTACGATTGAAAAGCCCCTTCGACCTCAGGTAGTTAGTTGTTCTGGGTGGGTCGCCTGAATATCCTACACTGGAGGTAAAAAGACGGTATAGGGGGAAATAGAGGCACTAATGCTATTTGTCTTCTCGCCGGCCACAGGAAACATGGAGGCGCGCCCACAGGGGAGTTTGAGAACGAGGCAGCCGGCTTTTTCCCACCGGCGTGCCCGGACACTTGATGCCTGTCAGGTTGACGAGGCCCATTTGGCAGTGTGGGGGCAGGGGCCAAACCGAGACAGTATGAAGGGGATATTTTCCTCTCGCTCGCTCGCACACACACACACACACACACACTTTCCCCCTCCTCAGACCAGTCCTGACCACCAGGACGGGTGATGCGTTACCTGCCTGCCCATGTGTTACTTAATGAGGGAGCATGTCTGCTAGCATATCGAGTCAGAAGCACTCCTGAGGGCTGAGCTGCCAGTAACGACCTACAGTCTGCACATCATGTCCTCGGTAGTAATTGACTCCTTTGTATGCTTACAGACATGGCTCGGATGTCATAGTTATACTTATGGCTCAGATATCTCCAGCTTTTTTTTTTTTTACCCAAGAGAACATTTTCCAGTTTAAGTAATGTTTTCTTTAGAGTCGTTTTTCCGAACGTACAGACCTTGTAATACAATTCTGATAACTTGTACATTTTTTTCTTCTTCATAATAACCAATAAAGTCACTAATCAGTTACAACAGGTAGGCAATAGATCCATGTATGTTTGTTAAATGACCCATTGAGATACTCATCTAAGTGTAAACATGGTTTGGACCCTGGGCGCTATGTAAATACAGAGGTACCAATCACTGGGACATGCAGACCTAAAAAACAGTAAAATGATATACGGAACATTACTTCAGGCAAAATATACCGTTGATTGACTCTTGTTTTGCCCTAAAAATAAGCTGCACTTCTTTCCAAATTCAATAACTAAAGTACATATACACAGCAGCTGGACACACAGACAGAAATGTAAAATAATAGTTTTGCGTGAGATGAAATGGTCGCCCTGGAAAATATGTAGCTGTTTCCTGCCTTCCTAGCGGATGTCTTGGTTTCATAAAGTAAATCAAGTGTTCACGCCATGAATTTGAGTTCCTCCACATTCTCCTTCAATAAAAAAGAGAAAACTTAATATGCGTCTTTTACAAACACGCACTACAACCCCCCTCTGAGAATCCAACTGATCAAGCCCTCACAACATTCCGAAAGAAAAAAAATAGGCCTAATTAGATTTGTGATGTCACACGTGAGTCGGTAGTTTTTTGGTAGGTGCAAAGTAATAGCACAGCAGACACAATCTGTTTCAAGATGAAGCCATGACAGGACAAAAACGAGAACGAGTCCTAACTACCAGCTCACGACACACCTGCACCTGAGTGTTGCATTTGATGGAAGACACCAGCTTGACACCAGCATTATGGGATCCCAGTTCATTACATGCCAATAAAGTGGGGCATTCAACATCTGCTTTCCAGCTTTACTGCAGCAGAGGTAGTAACTCTCCTCGTTAAATACAGTCGTCAACATTGGTGATGGGCTTTGCGGGGCGGGTTTCCTCACTGTGACTGTGCACTTCTGATCCATGATCTTCTGCTGTACTACATGTCTACATGCACTCTAGGGGGGGGGGGGGGGGGGGTCCTGCGTGCCTGGGCCACGCCTAGTACCACCCGGCGGAATAGCGCACCTACCCCATTCCATTCCCAATCTGTCATGCTGTCTTGGTGTGTGGGAAGTCGAATGCAAGATAGCCAAGCCTTGTAGAGTTGTTAGGTCTAGGAGATCGTTCAGATGAACACCAGGAAGATGACTGATGATCACTTCCAGGGAAAGAAAAGTGGTGCAAGCGATTGAGCGGGCCTGGTTTGCTATCAGAGGGGTCAATAACAACAGTTTCAAACACACTGGGTCTGCACTCCGCCTGTGTAGACGCACTGAGGTCGGATCGGCCTGTCTGTCAGCAAGGAGACCACAACAACACAGTGACTATCCCGTCGCCCCGACGGCGCCCTCGCTTGCGGTCGGGGGCAGGGGAGAGATGGAGTGAAAGGCTCGGATGAAGGAGCAGACCAGGAGCTCTGACATGTACCCGGAAAAGATTAGCATGGAAATGCCAAATCCTACAAGAAGAATCACACGCGGAAATAAAGCCCCCGTGAAAATGCCTGTACTTCAGCGCCAGGCAGTTAATCTAAAAGAACTCTGCCAAGGCTCTACTAACTCCCCTACACCTGTCAGTTTGGCCTGGACTCAGATCCTGGCTCTGCAGAACCGGGGTTCACAGGGAGGGGAAACGTTGTTCGTCTGAGGCCAAGATGTTGAAGAAGACGAATGAGACCACGGCCTTAGAATGGGCTTTCTGGTCCAGCGGAAATAACTCCAGTCATTCCACATCTTAATCTTGGGAAATATTGACATTTAGAGGATCAGGCACATCAAACGTCGTTTTATTTAAAGAGTATTCCCTTCGCTAAACGTACTTCTAAACGACGGATTTAACTTGCGCGGAAAACCTTGAACGCGTGTAACAGAGGTTAACGCGCAGTTGTTCGGAATCTGGAGGAGGAGGAGGATGTGAAAAGCACGGGATGAAGACAACGCGAAGGGAGGAGACGAGGGGATGATCCTGCGTGATGTCATCCCAGCAGGAAGGAACTGGGAACGGGATCCCACAGCCCACAGTTTCGTGGGCTTTGTGTCTATGGCAACTATCTCAGAAAGAGAGAAGGGGGGGAGGAGAGGGGAGAATAGGAAAATGATTGAGAGAGAGAGAGAAAGAGAAAGAGAAAGAGAAAGAGAGAGAGAGAGAGAGAGAGAGAGAGAGAGAGAGAGAGAGAGAGAGAGAGACGCATTTACCAGGTACATCACAGGTGTAAAATCCCGTCTTTTCTTGGCTCTGTCACTCTCCTGCATCTGATTAGCAACTCAAAAGAGCCTTTCAGAAAAGAAAAAGATGTATGGATCCTTATTTTATTGGAGCGCTCGATAAAATGCTGGATTTGCAGGCCTGACAAGTATTGATTTGTAGCCTTTCACTGTGTGATAATACCCTGTGAGGCAGTGCTCCATTAAACCAGGTAGAGAAGGGCTGGATGAAGACACTTATGGTCTCAAGTCTCCTTTACGCAAAAGCACCAATGTCAGACATGACATTTACACACACAGACTCGGGCTCTCATAAAAAATGACAATACGAGTCTTGGAAAGACCAATTTTCCGTGTTGTTAAACAACTACATAAAGCCTCGCTGTGACAATGAAAAAAGGTCTGCCTGCACAGGAATCCCACGATAAAGAAGAAATAAGCTGCTTTGGCGTTAGTTAAAGAGAACAGGCTCCGACGAGGTTAGAAAGTCGGCCTGGGCATAAGGAGATTTAAGAGGCGAAAAACCCAGGTGGCTAATGCACAAAGGCAGTACCAGGGAAGAGCTCGCCCATGTGTGGATGGAGAGAGGCTCTTGGTAGCCCGCCCCCTCCCTTCCATTGCAATGCACATGTGTTAGGGAGTCAGGTGGCTGAGCGGTGAGGGAATCGAGCTAGTAATCCGAAGGTTGCCAGTTCGATTCCCGGTCATGCCAACTGACGTTGTGTCCTTGAGCAAGGCACTTCACCCTACTTGCCTCGGGGGAATGTCCCTGTACTTACTGTAAGTCGCTCTGGATAAGAGCGTCTGCTAAATGACTAAATGACTAAATGACTAAATGCACATGTGTCGGCTGTCAAAAAGCATTGTGGGAGATGCAATCTCCCTGGCACTGCTTAAGCACTGAGCCGCGCCGCACGCGGAATCCAGAAGGTCCGTTCGACGGGGCAGGACACAGATGTACGTCAGGCACGGCATTTGGGTTTTTAACCACGGGGGGGAGGGGGAACTAAGTAGGCAGTAGTGGCAAATTTGGGTGGGTAGGGGAGGGGGGGGGGAGGATTTGGACATTGCTAACACCCAGCTGCTGTGTGAACTAGGTTTAAACTCTGCTGCAGCCCTAATGTATGTCACGCCCTATAAAGCTCTGACGAGTGGTGGGGCTCTGAACTCCATATTACCCAGCCGCAGTGATGACCTGAAGGCAGGCATGAAGCCATGGGAAGGGGCTAACCTACCCCAGCTGGGGCATCAGCCGTGCTGGGTACTGGGACTGGACCATACAAAAGCTCCTGGCTCCCTGTATGGTTTTACTATGGATGGTTATACTATAGATGGTTGGTCTATGGATGGTTGTACTATGGATGGTTGTACTATGGATGGTTGGTCTATGGATGGTTGATCTATGGATGGTTGTACTTTGGATGGTTGTACTATGGATGTCCCTGGGGGCAGAGAAGGAACGATCTATCTTCCAGAGGATGCACATTCTTGCTGTGACTATATGCCTCGTGTGGACTTGAGTCAATCCTCATCTTCCCAAGAAATGTAGATATCACAACAGGTGGTGGGGGGTGGGGGCGAGGGCTTATCTCAATTTACTCATGCACATTTGTAAAGCAGCCAAGTCAACTGGGAAATACATATAAACACCTTATGGCAGTACAAGGTATTGTTGTCTTTACTGCACACATCCAGAGATATTTGAGATGGCACACGTGGCCCCATGCAGAGATCTACACGCTGTGCACTCAAGAATTTTCTGAGGTAAAATGATTCGGGATTTTGAAAATCAAAACACAGAGTGGATTCAACTGGCTGGCAACCTAAACCTGTCCGTATAGAAAATTTACATTTACATTTACATTTATTCATTTAGCAGACGCTTTTATCCAAAGCGACTTCCAAGAGAGAGCTTTACAAAGTGCATAGGTCACTGATCATAACAACAAGATAGCCACAAAACATCGCGAGTAGCCAAAACATGAAGCACACATTGTGAACAACCAAAGTAAGTGCCAAAGGGAAGAACCATAAGAGCATGTAGTTAAACAAGTTACAATTAAACAACATGAACCTAAACTTAAGAGTAACTAAAATACCTCAAACGATGGTTAGAGAAGACAATATGAAGTTTGATTTGTTTGGCATCCTACATTTTCATTTTGCCTTATTGCTGTGCTGGTCGTTTATTGAAACAACATTTCTCATGTGTGGGTGTGTGACTACTATCTGCACGCCATACTGAAATCTATATTCAATCAAGTTGAATCATGTCCTGAAACACTCCATGGCTTGCTGCGAGCATATTGATATACTTACAGCAAACACAGAGGAAGCCTGCATGCTGTCTGCATTTTTGGTGTCTGTCTCCATTTAGACTTCATGGGCTTGTGGCCTCACTTAAACACACACACAAACACACATTTTACCTACTACAAAAAAAAGGGGGCTTTTCTTTTTACACTGGGAGAAGGGATGGACATAACTCCACTTAAGGTAAATGATAGCCTCCACGTTTTGCATGTTCTCTTACCCTGTTTTTAAGTCATGTGTATTCCTCACAGAAACCCGTCAGTTTGTCTTTACAGCTATCACATGCAAATGAGAGACATAATACTAGACAGGCACTATGTGGTCACTTTACTTTTCCTCAACCCAGAACCAATGCACTTAAGAAAACAGTAATGTACATAGCTATTGCATACTGGAATGTGCTCCCCTCATATTTGACTCTTAACAAGAAATAAATGTGATTTCGAAAGGAAACTTAAGGCAGAAATAATCAAATAGGAAATCAGAGTAGATTAGGTTATTATTTTAGGTATTTTTGGACAGACACAAATTTTCTGTTTTTATTTTATTTTTATTAGTTTACTTTTACTGTAAATGTTGTTTTCTAAGTCTGTGTTTTTGTTCACCAACATTGATCATGCTGTACTGCATTTTATGATTTGTATTGTAATGTTTCTTTGCATGGACCCCAGGAAGAATAGTCTCCACTACGGTGAAGACTAATGGGGATCCTTAATAAATAAACAAAATAAACCCTGGCTAATGTTTGCCTCTCATTATCAGCTGTCTGCACTGGTATCGAACAATGCTCTTCCAATGTGCCGTGTGTGTGTGTGTGTGTGTATACACATCTCATCGAGGGACAGCGTGTGCACTTTGCAGCTCCCTTCCTGCTATAATTAGCTCTCTTTTCAGTAACCCGATTAATCTCTGGCTCTTCGAAGCTCACTGACACAGAAAAAAACATGTCCACACACCCGTCCACAGTGTAAGTACTACTAACACAAACACAAACACACGCACACACAGCCAGGTCCCAGACCTGGTGATCCCAATGTGAGGTGTCCTGTTCGTTCAGGATGGTCTTCCGGTTTAGGGTAAGGGAGAACTAGCAGGATTGGTCCGATTCTAAGACTTGTGGCCAGGCCACTTGGGAAAATTAGGAATTCCCGAGGAACATAAATCGAATTAAGCCTAAATTAAAATTACACGCTTACAGATAATGCTCATTTACATATTTAAGTCCATCACTGTTCAATTATGCACCCTGCTGGAATATTTCCAGCGAAGGATGTTTCACCTTGCTGGGGGTGACTTTCTTGAATGTACCCAGTAAAAACCTCAAATAAAGCCATTATTTTTACTACAACTCTGCAGTTTTGTTCCTTACGCGTCCGGAGTGCCCACATTCCACAGATATTCCCAGTCACAAACACCAACTGTGGCTGTACATAGAAACACTCCTCTTGATTGAGACCAAAATGACCTCAATCACAAAAGGGCTGTTACGTCCTCTCACAGGAACAGGAAGTCCAGCTCCGAAAGGAAATGCTCTCTGATACCGAGTTAATTGGCCAACCTTTTTGTTCGCCTTACCCTGTCACTAGAGCTTCAAAGAGAATTTAAATAAAGCGGGAAAAACTGTTGAACAAACATGCCATTTGGCCGGGAGTGGGCAACCAGGCATCATGGTGGAGGGGAAGTAAATGGAATCAGGCTCAACATGGCTGGCAGACAGTGATGGCCGATTGTGTTCCCATCAGAGAGCGAAACGCAAAACAGCCAGCGATGTAAGGGAGCCAGTCAGTAATGGGCTCAAATAAACAGACATGATTGCTATTGACTTCCACAAGGCCCCTGTCATAACAGCGAATTACACTGAACGGCCCTCACATTATTAATCTCACAGCCCTCCAGTTCAGCAATGTCCTTCTGCGACGCCCGCTGTGCTGTCTCCCTGGGGCCTGATTTCGCCGGTTAAAGATCACACCGTAACGGGCGATGACGACAACATTGACAAATGACCAATTTCATTCGGTAAACCTTGACAAATATAACAAATAAATCAAAAGAATCATGGCACCGTGACGTGTTGACATTCAACAGGCTGGAACACGAGGTAGGCCGACAACAGCAGATAGTAGGATAGGTGGAGTCATTTAATTAGTCCCTGAGAGAGCAACAGATGGAGGCAAGCTTAGTGGCTCCTAATAAGCACTAATGTATTTTTGCACTCAGCGTAATGACGACTAAGAGAGCTGGGGCTGCGAGCTCAGGGTAGGCATGGAAACATGAACAGGACGAAGCATGAGGAGAAACAGAAAGTACCGGAAAGTCACAGGCTCTCGTGACCTTCTCAGCCAGCCTGAGCTGCATCCAGGAAGTCCGCACACGTGGGTCATCAACCCTTCCCCTGCTCTCATTGGTCCACAGGAGAGGGAGACGACATACATGCTGACTGTCGGTGAGCAGGTGAGCACACAAAGCACAGACACACACACACACACACAGACACACACAAACAAAACCAAACTGAAACGCCATCGCACACCGCCTTCCTCAGGTCGTCCATTTTCATCGACTGAGAGAATGCAGTGACACAGGCAGACACTGAGCCCCGCTGCCCCAGTAAAGCCCATCACACTCTGCCTACACTATCTGAATATTCCCCGGAGGGGTAAGAAGATTGAAAAATCCTCCGCCTCAGATATAGTCATCTGGCTGTAAATCCATCTCTTCCCTCCGAGAGGTTGTGAAGGTCACGTTTCCCTTGCAGTATGAAAGGAAACTGTACGACGCCTGCGAGATGTGGGGAAAAACTGTTTTACGCTAATACAATTCACTGCTTCTCCTTTGATACTAAATCTTTACGCCGCTGCGATTTTTTAACACTTGCAGTGTACACAGTAAGTGAGTATTGGCCGATGGCTAAATTCCCTCATTAGGTCTATTCTATACCAGGCTCACTGACTAATTAACGTGAATGAAAGCCTTTCAAGATAGGCAGAGAAGGGCAAATCAAAACAAATCACTCGTGGGAAGGCAGATAACTGATTTCCACTAAGCACAATCCATCATCCATCCCAAATTTTACCGTTACCAAGGTAACGGCAGCCCTCAGTCTTTCCATTGCTTTGCTTCAATTACCGCACTGTGACGATGTGAATCCCGATTGCCCCACTCTGTGCAGTGACATTTGCAACAGTTTGACTTAAACAGGTTCTTAGAACACAAACAGAAGCGATGACTGGCCAAACATAGGTGCCACAGCCACTGGGTATCAGGATTAATGTGACCACACAAAGGTGCTAAACATACAGGGTTTTATAGGTTATGTTGCAGAGAGAGAGACGAGAGGGGGAGAGAGAGAGAGACGAGAGAGAGAGAGAGAGAGAGAGAGAGAGAGAGAGAGAGGACAACGACATGACAAGAGCTGACTAGCAATCTTCTTTAACAGGTCCCTGGGTCTCCCTTATAATACAAGGTCAAGCGTGGGACATCCACGTTCATTTGATCCGTGCAACAGCCCTGACTCATCCGGGCCATATATTAAGCCGAGTTAATGAGAGGTGGCAGGCGTTCCCAGGAGAGTGGCTTTCACCACCCCCTCACACTCCAACTGCCTTCTCTCCGACACTCCCATTTAGATTCACTCCCCCCCCCGTCACCCTATTAGGTTCATCCTTTCCCGCGCAGGTGCGGACTGAGGCGTCCCTTCCTCGGAACGCGTTTCATCCCCAAAAAAGAGGCAGTGTTGGCGAGCTCTTTGAAAGGCAGAGCTCCCTCGACGGCGCAACTCGAGGCACTCTCACTGACGCCGTGCGACACCGTTAGGGTTAGACAGGGAGGCAGCGGGGCCGAGGCACCCTTATCTGCTGTGAATGGACGCCCTTGTTAAAGCTCACCCAGTCACCATGGAGGCCCCCGGTACAGTGTTGGCATGTATGGGAACCCTCCCCCACCACCCCTCCCCTCCTCCCCCAGGGGAGTTCGACTAGGCTGGAGACCACACCAGGTCAGAAGAACGCTAGGAGGTGCTAGAGGGTTGGAGGGGTGGAATTCCTGCAGAGGGGGGGGGGGAGATAAAGGGCCTCTTTTAATCTCTCTGCACATCCCTGTTCTCACCAGCTGTTGCAGACGGGGGGGGGGGGGCTTTCAGACGCCCCGAGCAGAGACCCAGCGAGCAGATGAGGATGGTGGGGAAAGAGGCGGAGGTGGAGGAGGAGGATGGATGGTGGTGCCGGAGGCTTTTCCGACACCGATATGGAACATGACAACGTGGAAAAAGGACTTGCTGTCCCTGCTTGCCGACCTGCCACTCGTCCCTAGCGCCGCACAACGGCTCCGCCGGCAGCACCTCGTCGTTCGTGTTGGATGTGTGTCTGCCGCAGGATTGGACCATCGACAACCACCCCCCGCCGCGCAGGCACCACGGGCAAGCAGTCGAAATACAAAGAACGCTCTGCTTCCGCTTTCCGCGCGGAGTCTTCGTGCGGGGACGGACGCGCGCGCACGTTTTCCGACCGTTTGGAAGTCGGGGAAGTGAAGGAGACGACGCAGCAGTTGGAATCTGCCTCAAAATGTTGTACTGTCGTCGGTTCTTAACAGTGGGCCACAAAGACACTTTACATTACATTTAACATTTAGTCATTTAGTAGACGCTCTTATCCAGAGCGACTTACAGTAAGTACAGGGACATTCCCCCCGAGGCAAGTAGGGTGAAGTGCCTTGCCCAAGGACACAACGTCATTTGGGGAATGACGGGGGAATCGAACTGGCAACCTTCTGATTAACAGCTCGATTCCCTAACCGCTCAGCCACCTGACTTTAGCAAGAAGTGTCGACGTGTGTTTAGCTGACAGTTTGAATCGCGCGCCCAATCTGTTGCTTTGCCTCACGTCGTGAGGAGAGGGAAACGCGACAGAGCGGATGGGGATCGAAGCCTGCATGGACACACGCAGGGCAACATGGACACACGCAGGGCAACATGGACACACGCAGGGCAACATGGACACACGCAGGGCAACATGGACACACGCAGGGCAACATGGACACACGCAGGGCAACATGGACACACGCAGGGCAACATGGACACACGCAGGGCAACATGGACACACGCAGGGCAACATGGACAAAGGGAGAGCCCAAGCTGGTTCAGTCCCTGGGCAAACACACTTCCTCTTTTCTTTTTCCATGCGCCATTTCCTAATTAAGAGGGTATCTGCATGGACACGGGACAGGCGGCACTCGAATCATCATGCAGCCAAAGATGAATGAAATGATTAAACACTCAGAAGGACACCACAGTCCAAAGATTACCAAAAGAAGTGGGAAAACCTCCTTCTAACCTCAATACTGTAATCCTGACGAAACAGATGTTAGGATTCTGGGAGAATCTGAAAGTTTGGACACACGAGTCCCAACCCCATCGTGGGCCTACTGCACTCCTGTCTGCTCTGGCGCGACTGTTGGAATAAGGTAATTGAGGTCGCATCACCTGTCAGTGAGTTAAATGCTGTTCCACATCCAGCATGTTAAACCGCACTGGCGAAGAAACATCAGGGGCTTTTCTAGCTGTGGGGTAGGAGATGTTTGCGGTGGAAGAAGCCATATGGACACAGTTCCAGTGAGCTTTAATTAATACAAGGCCCAAGGTCACACAAGTGTAAATTGCAATTGTATGAAAATCATTCTTGACTTAATCCTCCCGACAGGAATGTTTTCAAAGATCATGAATTCATATTGCACTGAAATTACTCCAATATAGAAGACAACAAGTAAGAATGGGCAAAAGTCTAATGTGGTTCAAAAGAAAATGGGGAGGGTGTGCCTTTTGTCCAAATCTCTGAATGGGGAAAAAATGCAGCAGAGAAGAAAGGTAATCTTTGTTCAATATTATCGACATATTTCTCAAATGTATCAAAGCTCTCACGTATCCAATCCCAGTCACAAACATAAAGAGCCCTCCTACCATCCTAAGATGAAAAATACTATCATGCAGTCATAAGCAGTTAAATTAAATAATTTATTTTAACATGTAGCACAATGACGTTCATCGTCACCACTGGGCACCACTGCTTTATAAACCTCCCAAGTCCAATAAACAATAGTTTATTTTTTGAAGCCGGTAAACTCGCCTGATAAATCAGTCATAGCAGTATCCTTCACATCTGCTGCAGAGATCTATTAAACCGAGAGGAAAACCATTTCACATCTCGGCAGGTGCCCGAAGACGATGACAACTCATACATCTTGTAAACGCCTCGCAAGGAAACCGTCTCTCTTCCCAAACAAGACCTTGACCTTGAGATGCCTGCTTTACTTGATACTTGTCGCTCGAGGCCCTAGTTTCCCTGATTTCTACCACGTAGTCCGTGGGATACGGCTGAAGAAAGTTTGAATGACGGCAAGGACGACGCTCAGCGCTGAAACGCAAACCCTCTCCGTCGCCCTCCCCCCCCCCCCCCCCACGGAGCCGTGATCCCGTCGAGGGCAAAAGAGCACGGTCAGGCATTTGGCCGCTCTCACAGCGCCCATGGGCATGAAGCCCTACACTGCATGAGGGAATGCAGATCCACAACTGTGTGCCTTCACCAACATGCCTCACACACACACACTATCCCTTTCATAGAGCCCATTACATTATGCAGAGGAATGTCACGGGTCACAATAATAAAAGCTTTGGGCTGGCAGCCTCCCAACGGGCGACAGGAGGGCACAGAAAATGGGCTCTGCTGCCCCCTTAGGCCCACATGGTGCTTAGTTACCATTCAATTCTTGTACTCTGTCTCTCTCTCTCCCTCCATTCCCTCTCCCTATCCCTCCCTCCCTCTCTCTCTTTGGGGTGTTTGGTGCATTTGTGTGCCCATTCCTGCAGTGGCAGCTTTCCCTCTCGATTCATTCAGATCCGTCCATTCATGGTGACACCATCTGCTGGTGGTGACTCAAGTGAGGAAGAAGGGGTGTGTGTTGGTGAAGCAGGCTGACATATTTGCCGTCAGCATAAGGAGAGGGGCGAGCTGGAGTTAGTTGGATCCCCTGGAAGATCTTACTCACTGTTACATTCCAAAAATAGCATTTTTTTTTTGTGTGGCAGATATGAGAGAGTGTGAATGAAGCCATCGCGTCCGTACGGAGGAATACGTCATGTGTCACCGCCACGCCTCCTCTCTCCTCCAAGCCCATTCCCAGAACAGCGATCCCCAACCCCCAGTCACATGCTCTGAAAGATGAGATCAATCCAAACCCCCATGACAGCAGCACCGCCTGGCTCGTCTAGTCACCGTAAGCACCCCTCCCTCCCTCCCCCCTTCCCTCCCTCTCCCCTTCCCCCTTCCCCCCCTCCCCCCCCCCCCTTCCCCCTCTCCCTCCCCCCTTCCACCCCTCCCTCCCTCCCCCCTTCCCCCTTCCCCCCCTCCCTCCCCCCTTCCACCCCTCCCTCCCCCCTTCCCCCTTCCCTCCCTCCCTCCCCCCCTCCCTCCCCCCTTCCCCCTTCCCTCCCTCCCTCCCCCCTTCTCCCCCTCCCTCCCTCCCTCCCCCCTTCCCCCTTCCCTCCCTCCTTCCACCCCTCCCTCCCTCCCCCCTTCCCTCCCTCCCTCCCCCCTTCCCTCCCTCCCTCCCCCCTTCCACCCCCCTCCCTCCCCCCTCCCCCCCCCCTCCCTCCCTCCCTCCCTAGAGCAGCCGATGCCTCCTGCTGGGACTGCAGGACTGGCTTATAGAGCCTCTGAATGGGGGGGGGGGGGGGGGGGTTCACACGCACACCCACCTCCATGTTACTGAACCGCCCCTCTCCCACCCCCTTCCTCCCTCTCCGCTCCCCCTCTGGGCTCACACCGCAATCAAACGGTTCAGATTAAACCGAGATGGCTCTTTCTCTCTGCGGGGAGCGGCTACAACTCGGAGAACCCGACCAGGAGAGAGGAACTCACTGCAGTGCCTGGTCCTCATTTGCGGTGGGAAAAGGACAGATAAATAACATTGGCATATTTTGGAGTCCCCTCCCCCGGTTTGAGAAAGTTATCTCGTTTCCCAAAGTGTAAATTGATATTTTGTTTTTTGTTTTACTTAAATGTCATTTTCAAAGGATGACAACAGAATAACAGCGTAGGCAAGCTTTTCCAGTTTCAGGACGAACAGCCTTTAACTTTAGGGCTGATTGATACAAGTAAATGAGCTTCAAATCATCTGGTAGCCTGCCTAATATTAAGCGACCACATTGCCCACGAATTAGCTTACGCAATGTGGCGTGTGTGTGTGTTGTGAGTTTGTATCCATACCTGCTCCCCAGTATGCTGGGCCAGCATATCTGGTTTCACGGTTGAAGCATCCTCAGTCCCACTGCAGCACTGCCCTCTACACAGCGCTGCTCTCTGCAGCAGCCACCATTGATTTCATCACAACCCTCAACCTCAGTCGGAAAGCATGGTGAAAATGACGTGACAGACTTGAAGAAGAGAGAGAGGAGGGGGGGAAGAGAGTGAGAGAGAGAGAGAGAGAGAGAGAGAGGGAGATCGAGGGACATCGAAAATGACAGGAGCTGAATTATGAATTTCAAGGGGAAACAAAAGAACGTCTTCCCATTAAACTGAGAAGCGCCTGAAATCAAGTCATCGGTAAGGAGTTCTAGACCCTTCCGCTGAGCGACAGTGTGGGCCACGCTCCGGTCATTTCCGTGGGGAAGAATTCCGCCCGAGGCAGGGAAGGCAGATGGGTAGGTAACACAGACGGGGTAGGTAACACAGACGGGGTAGGTAAACCACGGCTCGGTCACAGTAAGTCAACGCCCCTTGGCTTCTCTGGGCAGGAGGAAGCACCTCCCTAAGTCTGAAGTCCAGCACATCAAGTCTCTCCCACAGAAAGCCCAGCATTGATGAATATGCTGGCACCTCCTCTGACACGATCCAGTTCGGACAGTGTCTCTTTATATTTCCAGCCAAGGCTTGAGTGGGGAGGAAAAACATTCTCCTCCATTTCTTTAACAGGGTTTTTATGTGGCCATCGGGGCTTGACCTTCAGATAAATCAGTTGTCCCTTTCCGATAGACCCTGCGGGATGGATGGGAAGGCCTCGCCGATCTGAGAGAAATAGTCGTCGTTAAGCTGCTGATCCTTCTGCATTGTTCATGAATCATACGAGGGTATACGCATGCTACGCCAACCCTATATAGTATAACGTTCTTACAAGCGGTCACTGCTTAACTTGCAACGCTTCTCCTCAGATATGATGGAAACGCGTTATTGACATAAACACACAGAGCATCCAATAATCTAAACGTGGTAATAAGATGTCCACTCTCCATTGAAATGTAATTTATCAGGGGCCCAAAATCCATTCCCAGCGCTGATTATAAATGCATAAGTGCCAAATCCACTTTGCAGGTTTCTAGGATGACGAGAGTGTTGTTTTCCCTTGTCTAATACGACAAGCATTTTATCACCTTCATGTAAAAGGCACAAAGGAAAGATCATATTTCCAAAAGGTGATTGGTCGAGGAACTCAATATTCCATTACTCATTTTAGAGGCTGAGGTTTCTGAAATGTATTCAAAACCCAGTCGAGATCTGTTAATCCCTCGCAATACTGGCAACGAGGGCCCCTGTGATGGGGGAAAAGAAGGCACTCGTAAAGTAGTCATGAGCTTCCTGTGTATGCTAATTAAAAGTGCCTTTCAAAACCAATTTATCGTCAGGGAACAACATCCAGGCCGTGTATAAGGAGTCATCTTAGAATAATAAGTGGAATACAGGGAGCCTGGCAGCAAAGGCGGGGCAATTACTTCTGAGGAAAAAACAAACCTTTTATAAAACGTCGAGAGATTCGACCTGGTATTTGACACTTCAAAAGTGTCGTATTGTGAACTTGTTCAACTAATTCAGCTTGACTCGGCTCCACTCTTCGTTCCGTCGGGGTTTCCAGCGGGCGTCTGTCCTTTTTGGTGGAGCAGAGACCAAGGCCCTCTCTCCAGAAAGATCGGGCAACACTCAGCAGTACGGTTCAATAGGACAGCCTTTTCCCACAGATTATGTCAACCCCTGCTACTGAGCTGGAAGGGTAAAGCTTTACCTATGGAGCCCCACCAACATCTCTCCCTCAGGAACGCATTCACACACACACACACACACACACACACACACAGAGAAGCCATTTATTTATATTGAATCTAACGGTGAATTGGAAACTAATTTCACAGTCTTCGAGCAGAATTGAATGGGAGGGACGCAAGAACACAAATAAATACACAGTGTCGATCCACAGACATGATATAGAACTTAAGGCAACACTATGAAGAAATGATATGCCGATGCACACAATCATTTGCGTTATGTTTATATAAAGTCAATTTGTGAGTGTGTATTTCAGGCAATTCATTTTCTTATCTATTGTCAGGTGGATAAGGGAAGGGGTCATTCTGAAAATCAGATGGGAGTGTCATATCTGGGAAGTCAGATATCCATTTCGCCATTTACCCTCTCAGGGATGGCCCAGTGATTACAATTAAGCAGCCTGGACATAATCAAGTCAGGGCATGGCCCAGCAGGGTTAATCCTTCAGCAGGGAACTGGAGGAGGAAGAGGACACTGCGTTTAGAGCTGGTTTAGGAGGAGCATGAAACTGTTTTTTTTCGTATTTTTTTCGGGCAGGTAAAACGAGGACGGCTCAATTTGGAAAGGGAGGGGACTAAAGGTGTGCAGCAATTTCAATCCAGTGCGTAGTCGGTTTAAAAAGATATATGGTTAACAGCAATTCAAGCCTGTGCTGGAAGCTAACAGCTGCGGGGTTCAGTTTGGGTTAAGTCCTCACAAGGGGTGGAAGGGACACAGCAGCGACTGATTGTCTGGCGCTATTTAGCCATTTCCATCCTCATGTTGACGAGGAGGGCATTTCATATCTTTCCTTTTTTTTCTTTTTAGCTCATTCTCTCGATGCACATGTTTCATCTGGCTGATGAGGTTAGACAAAGGACATGATTACCAGTCAACATGCCACTGTAGAAAGGATAACATTATTTTAATAACTGGTCAGGGAGACGAGATTGTGAAATCTCGTTTAAAATCAGTTGTGACATGGAAGTCATCTTCATGTTAGATCTTAAGCACTGGAATGTACTACTGTTCTGGGATTTCTGGCAATGTCAGCATTCCAAAAATGTAATCTTATAATACTAGCTGAGTCATACATTTATCTGGGTCAACCACCAAGCACAACAGAGATTAAAATGTGGGGAATTTTCACAATATTGGAAATATTGATCTTACTCATTGTGCGGTCTCCATCTTTATTCCTGCCACTCAGTGTGACGTGTACATGTGAGTTTTACAAAACACAAAAACGTGGCTAGGCTGTGAAATCTACAGACTCCTATGTCTATGCCTTATTAACTTCTGAATGCTGACTAAATCAATCCAGAAAGCCTTTGGACTAGACTGCATAGAAACTAAAACAAAGTCCGGTTATTTCCTTCGCAGGAGGGATGACCCAAAACAGGTGCCAGGAGAGGCATGCCAGGGTGGGCAGGAGAGGAACAGGACCGGGGTGGAGGTGCATACCAAGCAGGTGGAGGCGAGGGGAAGTCACAGTGTGGCCTAGCCTGCAGGTGTCAGGAGCATAAAGGGCTATTCACTATGATCCTGGCCGCCCTCACACTCCCCCCCCCACCCCCCCCCCCCCAGTCACAAACCACAGCTTATTTATCATCAAACGTGCATAGCCATGTGATTCTTGGTCATACCTCTTCTTCTGTGAAGCAGTCTCGTCTCCAGTAACGATTGCCAGTCGAGCTACTGTACACATTTGCAAAATCCTAACTAGCTTCTCTTCATTTCATAGCTCAATAAAACAAATTTATTTCAAGGATAAACAATTATTTGTTGCGTAGTGTACCACTAATTTCCATTTCATTGGTTTTATCGGCCAACAGCAAGAGGAAATCTTCTCCCTCCAAGTCTAAAAGACAGTGTGACCTAATACTATAATTTCACAATGACTGCTTAATTTGCGGGGCCACAGGATACATTGAAACAGTGCATCTAAGCAATAATCATTGAAGCATACAAGAGACCAACTATGTCTTTTGTGCTCCAGTGGAAACAACATGACTGGAGAAGTGTTTCTATTGTCTCGATTGTTGCACCGTCTGCTATCTAGGTTAACATGTTTCCTTAAATACTGCGACACTCCTTGACTTTTACTGTGTAAAATCCACAGATCTTCAACCAAGCAGCTGTGGTGTTTCCTTAGGGGCATTGTGTGGAATCTATGAGCCTGGTTTCTTCCTACTTCAACGATGACTTCACAATGCGCAGAGTTTAAAAATCACAATTAAGCTGCATTGAAATGAATATTATATAAATATTCTATGACCTCATATTTAAGAAAATACCACAGGAGAATGAAAACTGAGGATCTCAGCTTTCAGTTTCTTTTGAAAGTGTATGTGTGTGTGTGTGTGTGTGTGTGTGTGTGTGTGTGTGTGTGTCCATCAATGGTAGGGAGCTCAAGTACACTATGCCCAAACACAATTTATTCAACTCGCAACTGCCTCCTTTTCCACACTGGGTATTGCAAATACAGAAGACTACTCGACTCACGCACATTGCACGAGATGGAAAACATAGGATTGTAAATTGACACACACAGTGATATGACTCCCATCATTGTCATAAATGAGCAGTGAGGTATCCAACACCTATTTATTTTGAAGAACAGGTGTACTGCAGATGAGTACGTCAACGCTTTTGATAAGGTATAAAGTCTGCAGGGCAGGCTTTACCGATCTTGTCGGATTTATCTTTATTACGCTGACCACTCAGTTCTGCTAAGGTGCATTTGCTTCTACACATCATATCAGCTATAGCCTACTGGGCCATGGGACTTCCCCCTCAATACTTTCATCTGTGATACTACACCTGCAGACCACGATAGTTCAGGTTGAATGCGATGAGTAAACCGGATTTGTTTGAGATAACAGTTAATAACATTAACGTTCAATTGTTTGTATACTTTAGTGGGATACAATAATCAAAAACATCGTTGCGTTCAGAATCACCTGCTTCCCAACAGGCACACGAAATTCAAGTAATCTAATGACAATGACAAATGCTTCGTTGCCTAACCATAAATAAAAAGGTGTTAGTGTGAATTAAAACAATATCTATATGTTGGATCTAATTATTGTTTCCTGTTTGTTTTTCAAACACCAGCATCAAAAGATGATAAAGATAAAGCATTTTCTTACCTTGTGCTTCTCTTTCACTTGAGGTCTATCACGCGCGCGCACCAACTTGCTGTGTTTTACTGGGATCTTTGGATAATGTTCTGCAGAGTAGCCTATGTATTTATTCCTTTGAACGCTTACTGTTACATCCAATGATCTAAATTTGCGAGGCAGGCTACTTGGTGCAGTTCCAGGAGATGGATTTAATTATCATCGCCCGACTAAATGATCCTTTATTGAAAAAACCTATTCGTTTGAGAGCTGCGCACTGTGTAGCTACAATCCGTAAATCAAACAGCCTCAAAATATTTAGCTAAAACTATTAATAGTTTGTCAGTTTCTCTATTAGACATTTGCTAAAACTTCTAATGTCGAAAAAAGTCTTCCTAAATCGTGCGCAAACAAACAAATAGTAGCCTGAAATATCATAGTAAATTGTAACGGGTAATTGCAAGAGGCAGTGCGGTCCCTTTAACCTGTCTCGGCTATAGGGAACTGTCAGAGCAGTGTCGATTTAACCCCGCCCCGATTTCGGAGTCTTCGAGGAACGATGTGCTTTCAGTATTTCTATTGGCTTTATTTGCTTTCGATCAAACACAATGAATATCTACATCTGTAACATGATTGGCTTAAAAAATGCCAATCATACATTCTGTAATAAAGAAGACAATCAACATAGCCACTCAAACGTACAGCTACACACACACATAGGCTACAAACACACTATAGGATGGCCTACTACTAACCTAGACAAAGAGTCTGTGAATTCCCAATAAACGTCTACATTCTAACACTTCATTCAGGCTATGATTTCTGTATGGAGGACCAGGTTCACGGATTGTCATATTGGGATTAATACCGTTTATCTAAAGTTTGACACCACAATGCATCAAAACATTTCCTAAAAGTGTACTGAATCTGTTCGTGTGACCTAGCATGTGATTTACAGCTTATTTATGCTTATTTACTTTCCTTTCCACGTTTGCATAGAACCGCCTCTGGCCTGGCTGACAATCTCCAGGTGAGAACCTGACAAATAGACCTGGAAATGACATTGTCCAATCAGATTGAGTAACTTGAGTATTTTAATTCTGTGGGGCCCGGCGGTGCACTGACTGGGCGGGTGTGCAGTTGTGTTTCATTCATAGCGAATCAGCGTTTATGTGATCCGCTCTGTCTAGGCTACTGACTTTATAACCAAATCGTGTGGACCCAATTTACTGTGGTCAAAGGGGATGATCGGAGCTGTGAGTACAGCGGCTGTAGCAATGCTGACACTAGCTAAGGGTGTTCGCTCGGAGAGTAGTCCTAGCCTAGCTATGTTGCTATCTCTTCTTACTAAATAATTAGACTATAAGCTGGACTAGCTACTAGCTAATACTCTTTCATGTAAAGTTTAGCTAACTAGGTTGCTACTAATTGTCACAGTCTGTGGGACTGAGCAGGCGACGTGTCAACGATGTTGGCACAATGTAGGCTATTTTAAATAAAGTAGAACTAGCTGGCTATATAATGCTTTTGCTATTAGTTTCTAGCTAGCTAACGTTACTAGCACTAGCACCCTACCTTGTAGTGGTTAGCGTACACTGTCACTGGCTCGTCAAGCTAGCTAAGTACATTATGTACACCTAGCTACAAATGTAGCTAGCTCTAGTGAAATGAATGTATACATGTAGCTGTTTTAGTAAGTCCACCATTGTAAACTAATACTGTTACAGTAGTTGCAGTGACTCGTACACCAAGCCAAGACTAGTTTAAGTTGCATAAATTGATTCGTCTTGATTCTAGTGCTATCGACTTGTTACAAGGAAGACTAAAAAGTTAATTGGCGTTAGGCACATTAAATCCCTGTGATCATAGGGCGATTGCGGTCGTGTCTGTGCAATATGGTGCTTATGGAAACTGGGGGGGGACAATTTGGAGGGTGTAATTAATTGGAGATGCCATCCAACTGCCTCTAACAACATCTCAGTGGCATATTTAGCTAGCTCTTGTGTGACTTGGAACCTTAGCTAGCCAGACCCCGCGTGCACTCATACACCCGGCTAAACCTGACATTCCCTCTAATGTTGTTGTTCTCGTTTTTATCTCTTTCCTAGCTCGTTCCCTTAAACATGCGCAAGCTTTGAAAGAGACTGAACAGATTGAAAGCGAGTCACCCACCCCCCCAGCACCCACATGTGTATCATCTTCTTCAAGTTTGACCCTCGGCCTGCATCCAAAAATGCATACAGGTAAGCCGCCCACCACCAGTTGTGCATTGGTCTAGAAAACAATCGAGGGGTTTTGACATTGCTATCAAATGTCCCCTATATTTCCATGTCTCTCTGCCATTAACACTTTATGAAATGATTCCATGTATGATGCTGTATAGTGAACACCCGGTCCTCGCGGTCCGCAGAGGCGTCTTTGTGTCGGTCATGGAGAAGAGCAGGGCCACTGTACTTGGAGCAGTCAATGTGACTTACAGTAGAAACTAAAGCTCTTATTATAATCCTCTGAAGAGTTCTCCACCTGGCTTGAGTCCAGCTTTTCTCCTTTGGGAGATTTTCTTAGTCGAGCATATCCCCGAACAGATAGACTTTCCCCCCACACAACTATGAGTAAACTCCAAAAGAATTACAAAAATGTTTGTGCAATATCATGTCTTGGGTAACAGGTTGTTCATATTTGAAAAACAATTGCAAAAGGAATGTTTGCCTACAAACTACTTTTACCAGTTTGACTAACATGTTTTGACAAAACATGTTGCCCATTGTTAGTTGTTTTTTTTTTAAGTTGGCTTTTTGACAGCTTTTACCTTTTTGACATCGCACTGAACAACTACGATCTCAAACGCTGTCTTTGCTATAATGATGAAGCATTAGCTTGTGCTTTGTTTTCTGGGACAGTGCATTGACTCTGAGGCCAACACGTCATCCTAAGCAACTGCAGCGTTAGCCCCCGCTTCACAAAGGCCCACCCCCAATAGGCCAATTTGTTGTATTTGTTCTTATCAGTGTCCACATCCTTTCAACAAGATTAATGGGGGGCGGATGCTGCCGTGAAGCCCAGAAGAAAGATGCAATTATTGCAGAGGTCATTAAAGTTTTGACCTCATTTCTCTCCTGCCACTTTGCTATGAATTAATCTCTCTATGGAGCTTTTGACATATGATGGATAGGTGGATACAGTTACAGAACAAAACAGGTACACAAATATGGTTAAATATTAAGTCAAGTAATACCGTTTGCAAGGGGGAAAGTAATTTTAATAATAATAAGTAAATACAAAGGTAAGGACCAGTTTCACAACATGCCAGACAGCCTATGTCATTTATCATGTGTGCAGGTATATTCAAGTGGTCTGGCAGTCCAATGTGGTAACTGTGGATTTGTATATACCGTTATATACGGAGTCAGGTGGGAATTGGGCTAGTAATCTGAAGGTTGGCAGTTAGATTCCCGGCCGTGCAAAATGACGTTGTGTCCTTGGGCAAGGCACTTCACCCTACTTGCTTCGGGGGAATGTCCCTGTACTTACTGTAAGTCGCTCTGGATAAGAGCGTCTGCTAAATATAAATGTATTTTTGTTGTTGTTGCTTAGTTAGTGAACGTTTCTTAATGCTCAAAGGAGAACATGTCAAGAAAAAACACCCGTTAAGCCTTGTTACCTCTGTGATGTTCTGCCCTGCAGGCTAGAATACCACAAACTACTTGAAATAATAAATAAAATACAAAACACTCATTTGCTGTCTAAGCAGTCACGTACGTCAGCTAAAAATCTGTGCGTGTGCATGTCCACACTTTTTGTGTAGCCTGCATTCGTAGACTGCTTGGAGGGATTCATGGACAGTAACCCAAAGTCTCTAAGTCATGCAATGTTGGCTTGCTAAATAAGTGACAGTTCTGCGGAGTCGGTAAAAGTCTCCAAAGATTAATGTCAAATGCTCCATTAGGAACAGCCGTGAGAAAGTTTATAGTAAAGAGGGACACATTAGGCCCAGGTGTCGCTGAATAACAGGCCTGAGTAAGAGGAATGGCATTGGCTTAGTAAGAATGACTTTTAGTATTGAACTGTAAAGAAGCTGTAATGCTTGAGTCATTAGGCTTCACTCAACTGCCAGGAACATAAAGTCTTGTAAAGTTTTGTAGCCACATTGATTTGGCACTGGATAATGCAGCACCTTTGGGTCTAGACGAGTATTGAGGGTTTATTTCAAGGCTAGGATGACACCTCTATTGTACTAGTGACCTTTGTATCTGTCAGAACGCGTAGTCTTTGGCTGGGCCTCTGTGTCTGTGTACGCTACCCTTCTCCGATATTAGATAAAAAAAAAATAAAGACTTCAATTTCTGGAGCGTTTCTATTCTTCCTTAGACTCTATTGAGCATCATCAAAGTGGGTCCTCCCTTATCTCTTCCGTGTCGATCCTGTCACATGTCCCCTGCAGCGTCAGTGCAGCCTGGGCGATAGGGAACACAATGACTACTCAAGCCCATCTTCTGGTGCCCCGGCGCCTCACACGTTGAAAATCCATCCTTCCCGACTCATCGCCATAACGATCTGGAGAGCAGGATGACTGGTCGGACGAGGGTGGGAGAGAGAGGGTTGTGTAGAGCAGTGGTTCTCAACCCTGGTCCTCGAGTACCCCCTGTACTGCATGTTTTAGCTGTTTCCCTGCTCCAACACACCTGATTCAAATGAATGGGTCGTTATCTAGTTATGCAGAAGCCTGCTAACGACCATTCATTTGAATCAGGTGTGTTGGAGCAGGGAAACAGCTAAAACATGCAGTACAGGGGGTACTCGAGGACCAGGGTTGAGAACCACTGGTGAGTACAGGAGTGGGGATGTTGGATGCAGATGAGGAGGCGCCGGGCGTTCTTGCTCCCCCTGGTGTCACAAATGAATAATACAGGTCTGCCTCCGTTGGTGGAGTCGGGTTGTTTAGCCCGAAAACGATCCACGTCTCTGCGAACACGCACGGTTCTGACCCTCTTGTATTTGTTCCCGTCTTTCCCTCCCGTATCCCAGGCTGATTCTGGCTGCCAACAGAGATGAGTTCTACAACAGGCCGTCGAAAGCTGCCGATTTTTGGCCAAACAACGGCGATATTCTCAGTGGTGAGTGCACACTTGTAAATGGAGGCAGAGGGGAGCAGGAGGACTGAGGGGCCTGCAGGATCCGCAGAGGGAGTGGATCTCCTCGGGTACCGCCCTCGCTGGGAGCCTTTATGTTCAGCACAGCCTAGCCGGCGGGCATTCATGAGGTGGATATTGGTTTCCATGTCAACAGACCATTTCAAGAGGAACTAAGTACTCCTTGTTGTCGTCGTCCCCTCTTTCGCGAGACATACCATTATTTATTAAAAGTGTGGCCGTGTACGGATACAGAAATAAATGCATGTTCTTGAGTTGCGTGGTATTGAAACAAAATTGGGTGTAAAAGGTGAAGAGGTTGGTTTACTATCAAGAGCGTTGGCTTTCCACTCAAGAAGTGGAGTCAGGTGGGCTGAGCGGTTAGGGAAGCGGGCTAGTATCAGAAGGTTGCTGATTCGATTCCCGGCTGTGAAAAACGACGTTGTGTCCTTGGGCAAGGCACTTCACCCTACTTGCCTCGGGGGAATGTCCCTGTACTTACTGTAAGTCGCTCTGGATAAGAGCGTCTGCTAAATGACTAAATGTAAGGAGGATTCACCCCTTTGACTTTGCCCATATGAAAAGTAGACAGTTCGTTGCGGGTATGATGATATAAGACACTTGTTTTCTAGGTAAATTCACAAACGAGCTCATCCTTCTGTCTAGTTGACATAGGTGGGTGGTAAGCCCATTGGACTTCCAACAGGTCAGTCTTAAATGGTCTACCGAGTCAGTAAACATGCAGGCCTTTTTGGAATCAGTTCAGTCCAGCTTTGATATTCACTGAATTGTCAGCGTCAATTGGCCACTTGGTTCAATAGACTTCGCCTCCACTCAGTCACTCAACGACACACTTTCGCAGTAAACTAGGTTTAAGTGACTGATCTCTTCCGGTCCCATAGACAATATGGACCGGGCAGGAAATCAATCACCCCTTTTTTTCTGCACAGAGAACACACAGATGCCCTCGGTTGTCCATCTGTTCCCCCTCCCACACACACACACACATTACCCCATATCTAATCGTAGGGTCAGACTGGAGCAGCAGGGATGTAATTGATGGCTGCATTTATGTGTTGTGGCAGTAATGAGTGATGGTTGCTGTTGCAGGTGGGGGCTGGGGCTGGGGGGGGGGGGGGGGGGGGTGACAGGGTCCTGTTGCCAAGCAATGGGAAAGTATTGTGGAGGGAGAAAAGGGTGAGGAAGCCATTTCCCCCCCCGTGGAGATGTCTTCCTCTCTCCTCTAGAGGATTAGACAGGCTGGGCCTGGCCCTTTGGCAGAGCTGTCTTAAGTAGGGCCCATAGGCTGCACATCGATCTGGTTGAAGTGTAGTCTTGCAGCATAGCCCCTGGAGATCCTTCATACAGCTGTCCCTGTCTTTACACACTTCGTACTGTAGTGAGAGGTGTGTTTCAGAACAAATGTTACCAGTTTGAATCCTCAGATGAATCATTGAATGCATGTTTGGCCTTTCTCGCAACCTCAACGTGAACCTGGTGGGAATTCTGGTGGTGGTGGGGGGGTGGGAGGATAGTTATATGTTTGGGTATAGCTCAGTGGTAGAGCATTAGACTGCATGACACGATCGCTTTGGATTAAAGTGCTTGATAAACGGCCACAAATTCCCATGTTGTCGGGTCTCCATGTGCTTTCCATGCTTGTTTCCAGGGCTGGACCTGGAGGAGGGAAAGGAAGGTGGGTCATGGCTCGGGATCAACAAGAGGGGCAAGCTCGCTGCGCTGACCAACTACCTGGAGGGACGACCCAACCCCGAGGCCCAGGGCCGAGGTCTGATCCCACACACACACACACACACACACACACACACGTGCACAAATCTCCCTCATCTATGTCGCTATAGATAAAAGCAATTGCTAAATGAATACATTACATTATTATGAAATGGCCTGAAACAGCTGGCCAATAGTCCCCAATTCCCGAGAGCCACATTAAAGAAGTGTGTGTTTGTCTCTACCATACTTGTTTCTGCCCAGCTGTCCCGTGCAGATGCTTGGAGACTAGAGGGAAACACTTCTGGCTGGAGTAGCTGGAGTTCTTTTTTGTTTTGTTATGACACCTTAATCCCAGGTACCTGGCACACTTTGCTGTTACATCAACGCAGGTCACTCTCCAGACACCAGCTCGCGACTCAAACTGGAACATCTCACATCTTCAGCTAAACCCTCTCGCATCTCTCGCTAAAATATCTCACTTGTCAGCACGGGAAGAAGTGTAATATTGTAATAGGCCTCCCTTTTGAAGAGCTTCACCAGAAGTCGTTGTCTTTAATTCTGCAGCAGGCAGATAAACGTTGTGTCCTGTTTTTACTACTCTTTCTGGGGATCAAAACCACTCAATGTTCCGTCTGGGCGAAAACACGCAACCGCAAAGCGGGAGCTGGTGTCCAAAAACGACATAGCTCCACTGCTTTCTCTAAAACCCCTCCACATAGCTGGTTTCCATTTCCGAAGTCGGCAATGTCAAAGTTACCAAGAAGTTGACGCTACGTGTCGGTGTTCCCTCCAGGGTTTCTCGTCCCAAACTTCCTGACGGACCACCAGGACAGCTACTCCTACCTGAAGAAGGTCTCCACGGAGGGACACCTGTACAACGGCTTCAACCTCCTCACTGCTGAGTTCAGGTGGGCGAAGGGGGGTTGGGACTGGGAGGGAGGGGGGGTGGGACTGGGAGGGATGGGGGGGTGGGACTGGGAGGGAGGGGGGGTGGGACTGGGAGGGATGGGGGGGTGGGACTGGGAGGGAGGGGGGGTGGGACTGGGGGGGTGGGACTGGGGGGGTGGGACTGGGAGGGAGGGGGGGTGGGACTGGGAGGGAGGGGGGGGAGGGACTGGGAGAGAGGGGGGGTGGGACTGGGGGGGTGGGGGGGTTGGACTGGGGGGGTGGGGGGGTGGGACTGGGAGGTAGGGGGGGGAGGGACTGGGAGAGAGGGGGGGTGGGACTGGGGGGGTGGGGGGGAGGGACTGGGAGAGAGGGGGGGTGGGACTGGGGGGGTGGGGGGGAGGGACTGGGAGAGAGGGGGGGGGGTGGGACTGGGGGGGTGGGGGGTGGGACTGGGAGGGAGGGGGGGGAGGGACTGGGAGAGAGGGGGAGTGGGACTGGGAGGGTGGGGGGGTGGGACTGGGGGGGTGGGGGGGTGGGACTGGGGGGGTGGGACTGGGAGGGTGGGGGGGTGGGACTGGGAGGGTGGGACTGGGAGGGAGGGAGGACCGGCCAGGCTTCATTGACTGGATGCCAACCCTTTTATTAGGGACTTTCCTGGGCACTGTTGCAAAGACGCCTTTTCTGTATGCTATTTTTCCTCTGTGTGTATGCGTGTAGATCAGGATTGTAGCAGTAGTATGATCAGGGAGATGGCATGCAGTGCTCAGCGGTAAGGAGTGAGAGAGAAGGGTTCAGCCCCTCCCCTCCGGGAACATCAAGTCCACAGAGCCTCTCTCGCTCTCGTTCTGAGTTTGTTGCATCACATGTTATTCCATCTTTGCCTTAATCTGTGTTTACAGATTCAATGTTGATCTGCACTGAAATCATTCCTGTATGTTTTGCGATACATTTATTTCTTTCCTCTCTCTCTTTCCCACTCCCCCAGTATCTCTCTGGTCGGTGTCATCTCTATTTCTCGGTGTCATCTCTGTCCATGTGACTTCCCTCTGTCTGTGTGGTTAGTCTCCTTTCCACCAGCCTAACAAGGAGAACCATGTCCAGAACGAACCTCCAGGCTCAGAGAGCACCTGGTCATTATTATTTTCCCGGCTCTTTTATAAGGAGTTGCCATGGAAATCCATGGTGTTACAGGCTTTTAGTGATGCTATCTTTTTCTGTCCATCTCCAGTGGATAGGGATGGCTAGCATGTGATGTCTTCATGATGCACAGGGAAATAGCGGGCTTGGAACATCGTGCTGTAGTAACCCACTGTTGGTATGGCAACAGGTCTCTAGGTAATATTGATTTGGTCTGATTCTTTTCCCAGTGGCAGTGAGAGGAAGGGGGTTGTCTTCTTGTGTGAGCTGGAGACGTCTTGTTCCAAACATCTTGGTAACATGGCCCCAGGCAGGAACAGCACTGTTAGCGAGCACTTCTATTTTAAAACCCCGTCCGTCACCGCAGCTCATACACAAAGACAAAACGTGTGCATGCACACACACGCCTGTAAACGGCAGGTTTTTATTTGTACAGCAGGAGATCTCTGCACGCCACAGTGTTGACCAAAAAAACAAAACATTCTGAAAATGCAAATTACTTTAAAAGCACAAAATGGGCATGTTCACAGCAACTGTTGCCACCCTCCCCCCCGCCGCCGCCACAAGATGCCTGGAACATCAGGAGTCCAGTGTCACATGTTCATGACAAAGAGAACCAATATCTGTCTATTTGTTGACATATGCTGTGGCGAGCTACCGTCATCTGTTAGCACTCGCCATTTTCCCCATCTTTCTATGGGCCTGTGTTTACCACGAGAACACACATGCTGATAAGCAGAAGTAACGCATCATATCTGCAGTAGACGAGAGATGAGAGTGGGAGAGACGACGGCTGAGCTTGCCGTGCGTTTGTTTCGCCTTTTGATAAAAAATAAATAAAAAAAACATTGTTTTTCTCCCCTGTATGCACACCAGGGCGAGCGACGCGCGCCCCAGACAACCCGGATGCGTTTGGGCTTCTCTTCTCTCCGAATCAATAGCCCTGTCTCGTCGACGAGACGACCTCTACATTACAATTAGAGGGTTTCTCATCCGTCGCTAACCAGCGATATGATTTATGACAGGCCCGCGCCCGCGACGCCAGACACGGAGCCCAGATGTAGCGGCCTTTTTAAACATTCTCTGTGTTCCCCGTGTTCAACAATGCATGTTCAGACTATGTGGGGTGCAGTCCCGCTAAAAGGATGAACTTTCATACGCCGCGCTGGGCCGGCGTTAAAATGTTCATATCAGCTTTTGCATTATTTATATTAGCCTCCCCTTGATCAATAATCCATAGTCTGGGAGATGGATATTGCTTGAGGGCAAATCAGGAAATGGCCCTGCGTTCATGTGTATCAGTATGGCCACCGCATCTCTCATGTTGGAACGAATGAAGACGTATTGAAACCTCCTCTTGAATGACATCATTGAGCAGGGGTGTTCAATCCTGGTCCGCTGTCCTGTGTGTTTTTAGATGTTTCCTTGCTCCAACGCACCTGATTCAAATGAAATGGGTTAAGAAGCTATGGAAGCCTGATAACGACCCTTCATTAGAATCAGGTGAGCTGGAGCAGGGAAACATCTCAAACATGCAGGATAGTGGAACCCGAGGACCTGGATTGAACATTCGTGTCAGAATCAGAATTTGGTTTTATTAAACACCGAATTTACTGTGGCCGGAAGGTGCAAACAATAAGCATATACGGATCTTCAATCAAGAAGTCGAAGCCTGTGGGCCTAAGTATGCTGGACTTGATCTGGACTCTGGTTGCTTTCCTCTGATTCTGCATGCTGGTGGTGCTAATGTGCTAGTGTGTGTTTGAGTACACATTAATGCGTCAGTTTACTCAAGTGAATTGTTGACATGGCCTGACACCATGCTGAGGTTGTTGGCAGCCTCGCGTGTTCAGATGTGGGGACCTTTTCGGTTGCCTGGCAGTGTTGGGTCCCCTGGTTGTACAGGCTATCCGGCTTCGGGAAACGGAAATGTGTGAACTGCTCGCCGTGGCAGTAACTTCAGCCTCAAGCAGAGTAAGCTGCTGTTCCTTTACGGATCATGGCTGTGTTCATAACATGAATATAGATCGGCACGTCAGTGTTGTCCATGAGCAAATCCAGATGTAGCACAAAAATGGGCTTTAAAGTGTGTTTTTGTAGTCTTTCATCTTTCACTCGTCACGCTGACTTACGAAAAAAAAAAAAAAAAAAAAAAACGCTTTTGACGTGTTGTTTTTGACAGGTTATTTTTTCTGGGGGGGGGGGGGGATCTTTTCTATTGGGATTCATATTGCGGGCGAGTTATTCAGCTGTGCTAGTCTTATAACTCATGTTGAAATGCATGGAGCATGGAGTGTTTACAGGAAGACCCCCCCCCCACACACACACACACACCCTGTGGAGAGGAATCCTCTGCCAGCTACTACACTGCAGCTGGGAGGATGAACACAGCTTCTAACAGAGCTGCAGGAGGATAGACTGCGGAGCCTGTTCATTTACAACATCTCCCATCGATGTGCTAGCGATGATGGGCCAGATCTTCAAAGTCTTTTCTTCCCTTTAATCAGACCTTTTCTTCCTGTCGCCTCTGCCCAGTGGCTCTACCCCCTGCCGTGTCCTCATCTCCCTCCAAATCGACCACCAAAGATGGGTTTTCCTTTTTAATATTCCCGCCACAGCTTTTGGATCTTAGAAACCGCTCCTGCCCTCCCTCGTTCCCTTCTCTGCTCTCCAGCACCACGGTGGCGGCGTGCTTCCCACGTCTCACCGCAGGGCGCCCTGTCAATCAAGTGCAGGGCCTCGATCAGTCTAAACTGTGTTTTACTCCTCGTGTCTGGCTCGAGCAGAGTAGTAAATGGGAAAGGGTAATGTACTCATCCCCATCCAGCCCCACAGTATCATCCTCATCCAGCCCACAGCATCATCCTCATCCAGCCCCACGGCATCATCCAGCCCACAGAATCATCCTCATCCTGACTGCGTAGGCTTTCTGCTGGTTTGCACAGATCCTTCAAAGGGGGTGATTTTATGTGTGGATTGCTAATGCAGATGTATCCAGAGCTGTTTTAAAAGGGATGGTTGCCTAGCTACAATTTGTGACCTTTTGCCTGTGAATGATATTAAGGTCCTCTGGTTTGTTGTGCAGATGATTTTCAACGTGGCTTTTTCTTTTGGACCCCACAGCTTTTCAGTAGCACTTTGCAGTTGTCTTTTGCGATTCCGGAAAGAACATAGATAATGTGAGGGATCCTATGTACAGGAACAGTTATTTACTTAGTGTTATTCAGCATTAGGGCATAAACTTCAACTAGCAACGGTTGGACCAGCCTGACTCGCATCAGATTCATTTGATTGTACCCACTCCCCTGTCCTTAATCAGGTTTCATCTCTCACCTGACAAACCATCTCCCACCAGCTTCCCGGCAATTGTATTTTGGGGAAAAGTATCAGCTTGTAAACTTTTCAACCAAGCAACTCTTGCGTAGCCGTGTGCCAGGCTGTAGGTGAGCTGTTGATGCAGTGTTGCACCAGTTGGATGATTGACACCCTCCCCCGCCATCACTTAAGAACAGGGATTCATTCTCTTTCAGAGCCGTTGTTTTTTATTATTCACTTTGTTGTCCTGAAGCAGTAGATCTTTTCTTGGATGTCAGACAGCCACTCACACGATGAGGCGTTTCGTTTCAGGTGAATATTTTTTAGGATACGCAACACCTTAGGAAAGCTTTGTCGTCGTCCCCCATGAACTCCCCCTGAGGATAAGTATCTATTGTCACTATTAACAAAAGTTTGGATTTTATTTGGCATTTAAATTGCCATAAATTCAATGGTGTGTTTAATCGCTATTTGATGGGCTGTGGAGGAAATTATAATTGTAAAGGAAAAAATGGAATCGAATGTGCTCTGTCTCTATTTAATCATGACATCATGGTTGACCAAGAATGGCCTTTCCAATTAGACACAGAACTTAATGGGTCATAAGGAGACATCTCATTTTCTCTCTCATTGTGTCCGACACAGGGCCAAAGACGACACCATGTGTTACTATGGAAACAGAGGCAGTGCTGAGCCCATCCGTCTAAAAGCAGGTCTGTTTTTCAACACGCGATTTCTGTCAAAAACAAAATAATCTATCCGTCTATTCAGTGACGTGAATCTATATAATGTTGATGATCATGTGTATCCTGCATCTGATTCGCAATGTTCTTTCCATCCTTCCTGTGTGTGTGTGTCTCTGCTCCAGCAGGAATCTATGGGCTGAGTAACTCCCTCCTTGAGACTCCGTGGAACAAGCTGCAGCAGGGCAAGCGCCACTTCACCAGCGTGGTCGACCAGGGCCTGCCCTGCGACGGCCTGGTGCAGGAGCTCATCAAGCTCCTCAACAATGAGGAGATGTGAGTGGCTCGCTCGGTTTAACGGGAAACCCCCCTCAACCGACACGCTCGTTAGCCCCCTCCCCCCTCCTCCCCCCCCAAAGGAAGAGACCAGGGGGAAAGGGATCTGATTGACTTGGTCGGACCAACCGTAGAGGCTACCAGATGCACGATATCCTTTTACATTTAGTCATCTAGCAGACGCTCTTATCCAGAGCGACTTACAGTAAGTACAGAGACATTCCCCCCGAGGCAAGTAGGGTGAAGTGCCTTGCCCAAGGACACAACGTCATTAGGCACGGCCGGCATACGAACCAGCAACCTTCGGATTACTATCCCAATTCCCTAACCGCTCAGCCACCTGACTCCCATTACTTTAGTTGTGGTTATTAACTTGGTGGGTGGGTGTCTTCCACAGGAACAGCCCTGACCCGGCGCAGGAGAGCCAGGGGGAAGGCTACAGCGGGCGCATGCTCCAGGCCCTGTCTGCCGTGTGTGTGCGCTCGCCCTCTTACGGAACAAGGTCAGAGTCCTCCTCCACAATCCAGTTAGCTTGGCCCCATTTCCACGGCTGGCCCCGACTTCCAGGCTGACCACCCCCTGGGTGTCAGATCGCACAGCCTCTGGTGAACATGAGCTTAGCGTGCAACAACCCTGCCTCCGCCTGATTGGACAGCCGTCCTCGGCATCACCAATGGGGACGCTCCACGAGCCTATGATGCTTCTCCTTATACGTTTTGTCTTGTTTTTGTCTGTCTGCACCAGGGCCAATACCATCATCCTTGTGGATGCAGCCGGGAATGTGACCTTCACCGAGCGCACCATGTTAAACTGTGACGTCAGCCAATGGAGTACAAACACTTTCCAGTTCAAACTCCAGGAGGACTGAAGACCGCCGGGGGAACCCTACTCTGTGCCTTTCTTCATCCCATCGCTTTCCTCCTTCCAGTCAGCCATACTCCCTCGACAATGACAACAATTTTGTTTTCTATTGGAACCGACGTAGGTGTGAGTGGTGTTTTTAATTAGCACACCTTTTTATTGGAAAGAGATTAATTGCACGTTTTAATGTTTTGGGAGTTATTTCCGCTTGAACATATGGCAAGTGTGAAGTGACTATTACATTGAGTTGTTTTTCCTTGATTATAGACTCATGGTCTGAGAGCTATTGTTTAATTTATAATAAGGACTTGATGTTATTTTGATGTGTGTGCATTAAAATGTTTATTGCCAAAGAACAGCCATTTGACAGAACAATGGTACGTTAAGCTATCACCATCTAATCTAAAATGATATCCTTATTGTTTTCTTTTTTCTTTTCCTGCCTTTTGTATTGCTTTAGGTGAGTGTTTTGCCTTGCTGGAAATTAGATCCTGCACACCACTTACCCCAGTCAATCTAATCTTTGCAATGAGCCATCCGAATCCCTCTTTTGAATGAATGACTCTTTTCGATGTATGATTCAACGATGATTCTACTTCCTGAGTGTTCTTATTGGCTCAGGTTTACATGAATCTGTCACAGTTTTCTTGATTTCACTCGTGAATAAAGTATTTTAATCAATGTATGTGACTGAGTACTGACAGTAAAAATGTTATACTTTAAGCCTCTACCGGCTGTCTGGAGGACTGCACTCAATTTACCACTTCCCATTTAATTGGTCAGTTGGTGGAAGTTCTGAGGTTTGATTGGTCTGGTTATTCCCGCAGTATTTCGTCCTGGAGAGAAACCCGCCTTTGCGGACTGATGGTTGGTCTGTTTGTGAAGAACTAAATAGTAATTGGATTCATGATGTGTCAATCTCGAAAAAGCCGGTATGGGTTGGGGAGGGGTTTATGTGTGCTGATTGCAGCTGTCTGCAAGATGGCGGAGCAAGGAATTGAGCTGTGTGCAGTGTTATCTTAAAATTATGTCTGTTAGCTGATTAGACTGGAAGATCATAAGCTATTCTGTTGGTGAGTATCGAAATATAGCATCTGATTTCACACAGCCAGCTTTAATACTTAAATTTGCGAACAGTTGATTTGCTTGCATGGTTGTAGGAGAACGACGAACTTCCACTAGCCAGACAGAAGAAGAACGCTAGCTACTGTAGCTAGCTCTATCTTTTTAAGTTGGCTAGCTAGCAAGTTGCTCGCTACCAATTAGCTACAGTAACTAGCCAGCTAGCGGACTAAGTCTAGATTGTACTTGTATGCTGTCTGTAATAGCAAGTGTTATATTTGAAATGCAATCAAATAACCTGTTAAAGATGGACTCAGCTGTCAATCCGTAGCCTACGTCTAGTAGCTAGCTAGTCTAGCTAACAGGTGATTATTGAGCTAACAGACAATGAGTCAGTTCCATTCAGTCGTTAGCTAGCTAGCTAGCAACACGTTATTCTTATAGTCGACACATAACTAGCTGGTGGCACTATTAATCTTTAAGATAATTGGCTACGTGAAGCCGCAATTTGTGCACTCGGTTGTCAACTACCGACATATTTTCCTTATCAACTCAACCACGATCAAGTATTAGTTGACTCAAATTATTTTGAAGTATTCAATTGTTTTTGGTGTTTTTTTGTTTCATAGGGCAGATACGACGGAGGAGGATGAGCAGATCCTAGACTCAAGCAACATATAAGCTGAATGCATTGTGATTTCCAATAATTGAGACAGTGATTCTAAAAAGCTGTCTACATTAATGAAAAGAACAATGTAGTCAGCTTAACGTATTCAAGACTGGTACTTGGTCAATACAGGGACGTGGGCTTTCGTTTGATGTGCTTCTGCATGTGTTTTGCCTGAAAGGTAATTAGAAGTAGATTGTGCAGTCAGGGTCAGCGCTTAGAGCATTTATATTTGGTTTGTCAGCCGTTAGCCAGTCATAATGGAGATAGATGATGTGTTACCCCCCCTTCCTTTGGAACCCCCCGATTCAAACAAGGACAGCCTTAATGGTAATGCACCTCCACCACCTCCCCTGCAAACGTCCAGTGACGCAGAGGAAATGGACGTTAGCTCTGGTGGTGATGGACACCCCCTAAACCCGGCAGGGGCAGAACAGCAGCTTCAGCTCCTCACCAAGGGCTCCTTGTCCTTCTGTAGCCAACCGTCCGACGACGGCGACCCCAACCCCCCCTGCCCCAGAACAGCCCGTCACGCTCCCCCCGTCACCAAGTTCCTCCCTGACCTCAAGTTGCTCCGAGACGTTAAGATCAGCGTGAGCTTCGCGGAGACCTGCAACAGCAAAGACAGGAAGGTGCTCTACACAGGCGTGGGTCAGGAGGGAGGAGGGGAGGCCGGCGCAGAGAGGGTGAACGGGGGGTTGCATGACGCCACAGAGCCGGGGCCTGTGGAGGGTGTCTCGGGTGTGGGGAACTTAGCGGGTTGCCCAGGCAGGGGAGGAGGAGGGGAGGAGGTGGAGGCAGACCTGGAGAACAACGTGGAGTTCGCCGTCCTCGACGAGCTGGAGGACTTCAGCGAGAACTTCCTGGACCCCGACTACGGAGACCCGGGCGGGTTCAGGTCTGAGGTGATAATTCAGCAGGAGCAGGCGGATGACGAAGGCCTGAACTACTCGTACGAGGTATGTGAGCAGGGGCCCCCCTGCCGGTGTGGCTGGAGCATCACATCCGTTGAACATAATCAGCACCCCCCCAGCATCACCACAGTACACCCTTCTAGATGCTCTCGGCCATGTTCTCAGATCCTGTTGTTCCCCTCCTGCAGTACCTCAGAGCACACACAAACGCTCAAACCTAGGGATGTCCCCCCCTCCTCCTCCTCTCTCTCTTCCCCCCCCCACCCTCAATGGCTCTGTCTTCCAGGAGGACTTTGACAATGACGTCGATGCCCTGCTGGAAGAGGGCATGCCCGTGCCCAAGAAGATGCGCCTGGCCGAGGACAAGTACGGCGGGGACAGCGACCGCGACCACCCGTCTGACGGGGAGGGCGTTCAGCCCATGATGACCAAGATCAAAACAGTCCTGAAGAGTGAGTGGCGGGCAGCAGGTCACTGGGCTCTGGCGCGAGGCGGCAATGCTTCGGCACTGTCTGACGAACTCTGTCAAGTTCACAAACGGGACACTTTTTTTTTTTTTTTTACATTTAAGGTTACATTAATATCCATGTTACCGCTGAAACCATGAGTGCATTCTGTGTGGTGGGTGGAGACTAACGTGATTGTGGTTCCCAGGTCGTGGACGCCCCCCCACTGAGCCCCTCCCGGATGGCTGGATCATGACATTCCATAACTCGGGCATTCCAGTTTACCTCCACAGGGAGACCAGGGTGGTCAGCTGGTCCAGGCCCTACTTCCTGGGGACTGGGAGCATACGGGTAAAGACGCGCATTCAAAAACGCCACCTTTTTTTAACCCATCGCATCACATCAGGGTTGTTCTTCTCGTGGTTCGGGACTTGTGCCTGAGATCCGGACCGCGAACAGAAGCTGTGTTCTCCTGTTCCTTTGATGCCTCTCCCCTCCCCTGCGGTGTGCTCCCCAGAAACACGACCCTCCCACCAGCAGCATTCCCTGCCTGCACTACAGGAAGATGAAGAACCAGGAGGAGCGCGACCTGAACGGCGAGGTGACCCCCGCCGCCGAGGTGTCCCCGGCGAAGCCCGGCGAGGAGGCCGACTCGGTGGAGAGGCCGGACGAGCCCGACTCCACGGCCCAGGAGGAGACCCCCGCGCCGGCCGCCGGCCCGGAGGAGAAGGAGGGCGAGGGCCCAGGCACGGAGCCGGCCCCGGACGCCCGCCCCAAGCCCAAGGGGCCCCAGGGGTGGGAGACTGCCCAGGGGGCCCTGGGCCAGGTCAAAGCCAAGGTGGAGGTGTGCAAAGATGAGTCGATAGGTAAGTTTAAGCGATTCTGTTTCAACGATTGATCCAATAGTCTTGGTTAAATACTTTTAAAAAGGCAACAACCTGACTTGAGTGTGAAGGTTAGATTGGGGGTGACTTAACATGCCTCTCTCTCCGTGTTCGACCCAGACATCGACGAGTTCCGCAGCTACCTGGAGAAGTGTTTCGACTTTGAGCAGGTGACCGTGAAGAAGTTCCGGACCTGGGCCGAGCGCCGCCAGTTCAACCGGGACATGAAGAGGAAGCAGGCCGAGTCGGAGCGGCCCATCCTGCCTGCCAACCAGAAGCTCATCACTTTGTCCGTCCAGGACGCCCCCACCAAGAAAGGTGCGCTGACGGCACCCGGCGGGCGGCAAACGAACCGCGTTCCATCTCGCCCACGTCTAATCTGCTCTGCTTTCGTTTCCCAGAGTTTGTCATCAACCCTAACGGGAAGTCCGAAGTTTGCATCCTACATGAATATATGCAACGCGTCCTTAAGGTCCGCCCTGTTTACAACTTTTTTGAATGTGGTAAGTCAGTCGATTCCCTATTCTAACATGTCTTCAATTTCAGCAACGAGTATATGTGACGTTGAGCTCTAGCGTGAGAACTGTGTGCCTGTTCGCTTCCTCCAGAGAATCCAAGTGAGCCTTTCGGAGCGTCGGTCATCATCGATGGAGTGACCTACGGAACAGGAACTGCCAGCAGTAAAAAACTGGCCAAGAATAAAGCTGGTAACTTCCCTTTTTTAATATTGTATACGTTTAGCAGACGCTAAATGAAAAAGGCAATGGAGCGTATAGGAAGTACAACAGGAGCCTGCCCCGAACGTTCCCTCCACCCATGCTAGTCTGCTGAGATACACAAAGTTTAGCTCTCACTACAGTGTACCACTGCGAATTATCCCTAATACCTGGCCCACGGCCATTTAGGACGTTTGAAGACGCAAAATGCACAGGGCTGTCTGCCATAGTGAACCTCAGTGGCAGTGTTCATTCCCGCTGAGGCCCTGGGTCTGACGTGTGCTGATGGTCTCACCCTCAGCTCGAGCCACACTGGAGATCCTCATCCCTGACTTTGTGAAGCAGACGTCCGAAGAGAAGCCCACAGAGGGGGATGAACTGGAGGTACCTGGCAACCCACGAGCTAGAGAGATTTAACTTGAATAATCGTTTTAAAGTTGTAATCATTTTCCAGTTCCGATCTATAATAAGTGACCCTACTGGGACAAGGGATACATTGACTACTTACTATTTATGAATTTCTCTCTCCTTCCAGTATTTTAATCATATCAGTATTGAAGATTCGAGGGTGTACGAGCTGACTAATAAAGCAGGCTTGCTCTCACCATATCAGATTCTGCATGAGTGCCTTAAGAGGTAAGACGCATGACACGGGTTAGAAATGTCTTCAGGAAATCCATGGCTTTTACTATGATATAGTTAATCGATATCATTGTAAACTGATGTCATAGTAAACCCACATCATGGTAAACATTGTAAACTCATGTCATGGTAAACCCACATCCTGTAAAACACTCACAGTAAACCCACATCATGGTAAACTCATGTCATAGTAAACCCACATCCTGTAAAACACTCACAGTAAACCCACATCATGGTCAACTCAGTCGTGACCCCGTGGCTCGTGTCCCTGCAGAAACCATGGGATGGGCGACACCAGCATCCAGTTTGAGGTGATCCCTGGCAAGAACCAGAAGAGCGAATACGTCATGACGTGTGGCAAACACACCGTGCGAGGGTGGTGTAAGTAGCACAACTCCACCACACGCAAACACACCACCATCCCTGGCTGATCTACCCTATCGAAAGCAGTTTCAGCCGGGAGCTGATGCTCTGTTGCTCCTTGTCGGGGCGTCTCCAGGCAAGAACAAGCGTGTGGGGAAACAGCTGGCCTCCCAGAAGATCCTGCAGATGCTCCACCCCCACGTCAAGAACTGGGGCTCCCTACTGCGCATGTACGGCCGAGAGAGCAATAAGATGGTGAAGAAGGTAACGGCCTCCGCACAGCCCCTCCCCGACACCAGACCACACCGGCCAGGCCAGGGGAGGGACTCGGCTAGATGAGAACTCGGACGAATCCGGTCATAATGTGCTTGTTTCTGCTGTTAACCGAAGGCCTGATCTGGGTTTGTTTCGTGCCTGTAGGAGAATTCAGACAAGAGCGTGATTGAGCTGCAGCAGTATGCCAAAAAGAACAAGCCAAACCTTCACATCCTGAACAAACTGCAAGAAGAGATGAAGAAGCTGGCCAAGGAAAGGGTGAGTGAGAAAGCAATAGCGGCGTGTCCGAGGAGGTCCTGGCCTCTGCCTGACTTTGTTGTGGCAGGGGGGGGGGGGGGGGGGGGGGGGGGGGGCGGTCTGTTAACCCCTCAAGGTACACACTCTTTTAGATGGGGCTGTTCCTTCTGCTAACGACGCCCTTGTCTCATGCCTCAGGAGGAAACGAGAAAGAAGCCCAAGATGACCATCATGGAGTCAGCTCAGCCTGGGAGCGAGCCCCTGTGCACTGTGGATGTGTAGGCCTCACTGCAAGCCAGCCCCACCCGTCACTGACCACACACACACACACACAGTGCAGTCACTCGTTACACTCAACGCCCCACCTATCCACCATCAAATTATTTATGCATCCTTGTGAAATGGCAATAGAAGTGAAGATCTCCTAGAGAAGGGTCACGTGTAGCACTGTTCCCCTGTCTATACCCACGGTGTATTGGTGTCTGGTGCCCCGTCAGGGGATGGTAACTACAGGGCCGACGCAGAGATATGCGAGCGAGAGAGACCAGCGTGAGAGAGACCAGCGTGGACCTCCTGTTGCGTCCCTCCGTACAGCACTTAAACTGAAACCACAAAAGCAGCAGGAGGAGGCTTCGACACACTGAAAACTCTGCGCGCCCCCCCCCCCCCCCCCCCGTAACCGCTGACAACCACTATGGACTCATTTTTGTAACGGGATGGTGAACATTTCAAGGTCACTCCAAGTTTCAGCTGCAGTTCTCTTTTATTTGGAGAGCAGTAGGATTAGTCGTGGTCTGCTTCAGCTATTTTAACTTTTCATCGGGTACGAAATGGAATATCGATCTGTTTGCTGTTGTCTTGGCTTTATAGTTGATGGTTGATGTTTTGTATAATTTGGTTGGTGAGTAGTCGTATTATTAATATGCTTTTGTCTGCAGATTGGCCAGCTTCTTTTGATTTGCACGGTAAAACGGATTCTGGTAAATTTACCCAGATTCAGATGTATAGTTCTCTGCACTCATGGTTTAATTCAGTTTGTTACACTCTCACAGTTCAAGGAATTCATGTGAATTAACGGAGTGAAACCACTTTTTTCCAAAACCCCTAAACATGACGAGAACGTCGTTTGAATAGCGTGTCTTTATTTTTCCGTTCGTGGAATTCAGGAAGAAACATATCACCAGACGAGAGCTGAACAAGCCGGTCTGTCTAGCTAATGTCCTGCTTTCCATCTAAGCACTGTAGAGAACACAAGCACAAGGGCTTGGAGTACTGTAGGCAGGTTGGCCAAGGAGATACACATGGGAATGTTACAGTCCTAAGACCTATACTTCAGTTTTGTTTTCCGCTTTTAGGTGCGTTTGCTTCGCTCCATACCATTTAAGTGACGTAGATGCCATGCCCTTCCATCTTGGTTGCTAGGACGGCCTCATTGTGGTGTCCTTGTATAGGATAACCCTTGACTACATGTTGCCTTAGTTATGTCCTTAAGGGCTCCCTTGAAAGAGAATTTATTGGACCTAACCCCACCCCCAAGGGGAATTTAAAGACCCTTTCCTTAATTCAGCATTTATGGTTTTAGACTGTGTTGGTTTTTATGGTGTAAAGCAATGTCGTTGATATTCTGGGAGAATCCCCCCCAAAAAAGAACTGCCTCGCATGTGCATATTTCGTCTTAATTCTGGTTTGTGTACGTTTGGCATCTTTGTGACAAAGGATCATCCGTTCTCATCATGCGTTCTAACTCTGGCGAACTATGTATGGTGTACTAGGATCCCCAACAAATCTACGAAAATGAAGTTGGCACACTTACCTCGAGCACGTATTTTAGAACAACAGTCTAAACAAGCAGTGTGAACCAAAGCTTTAATTCAGTCTTATGCATTTTTATAGAGGAACATTACTAGGTTGCTGCAAACGCCACCATAATATCTATAAATATATATATAAGGCAAGATACAAAAAGATGCAACACTTCCTGGAACAAAAAATATTAACTTCTGTGCATTTCATTGTGTGAAGTATTTGGTCTGCGCGTGCTTGTCCTGAATGTTCAGCGCATCTGTCCCGACGGACACGGCTGCTGATGTAGAGTTAGACTGCTTGAAGAATGTGCTTTTCCCCGGCTCATGTTTGTGTGCTCTGTCTTGCCAAGTATGTGTGTTTAGTATGTGCGCAAAAAAAAAACGCTTTTACACTTGTTACCATTGGAGTTGTAATGATGGATTGTTTGCTTGAGATATTGCTGCCTAGAAAATGAAGTACCTACTGCAACTTGGATCTCTGACTTTCAGTGATATTCGTTTATGCAAATAAAATTGTCATGAATTAACTGTCCCGTCTCTCGTGTCTAGATGGATATTAAGATCTCCCCCCTCCCCTTATCTACGCCACACAGGGTTCTTGTTCATTAGCAGTGGAACCTTGTCTGGAACTTCTGTTTAAGATTAGTGAGGGGTAGCTTTCTGCAAATCCCAGATGTGCGCTGTAGCACATACCTCTCAAATGGTGTAAGTGGAACAATACCAATGCAATCCAAATAGCTTAGGGTCAAAATCAATTTAATCAGATAAAAAATAAAATAATTACCTTGTGAACAAAACCAATTCCAAAGTAGTATAGTAGATTATCGCCATATCAGCGTCAACATAAGACTGCATACCCTTGACAAAAACGCTGTCACATGCTCGCTAACAAAGATGAACTGCTATTGATACATTAAGACGTGCTGGTTGTCTCTTCCTGTTTCTCCGCGGGGGTTGTAGTCTCTTCCTTGCTGGTGGTCTGGGAGCTGTAGTCCACCCGCTCAAACAGCAGGAGCATCTCACAGTGCATGGTCTGGGGGAAGAGGTCCACAGCCATGGCTCTCACGGGACGGAAGGGAGACCCACGTACCCGCTTGGAAGGAGCTCTGCACAGACTGAAGACGGCGTGAGTTAGCCTTCAGCTACTCTGAAGCTCTGGGCTGGCATGGTGGGAAAAGATGATTGGTGCGTCACTTACTCTATGAAGTTGGTCATGGCCGCCTTGGCGTTGCACGCCACGTACACCAGCCTCTTCAGGTGCTCCGCTCTCCGGATGGCCAGAATCACCTTGGAATCTGCATCATGGCCGCCCAAAGAATTGGTTTCTCAGTTCAAAACTGTCCACGGAGACTCACATGAGAAGCTTGAACCGTGACAGTAAGCCAAACTAACAGTATATGATATCTGCAGTCCTGTATTTGTTGTGTGTGTGTGTGATCTTACGTAAGCCAGCTCTGGGTGGATCCACGATGGCCGTGACGTTGGGGGACACCAGAGCGTTGAGCACGCTGGGGAACACATCCTCAGCCTTGCCGCAGTGGTACTCCACATTAGTCAGACCTGGACGGTGAGAAGGGGATTGTCAACATATCACTTTTTAATGGTGAAAGAAGTATTCTGGTTCAGATAAAGCTTGACTAGGTCTATACTTCAAGAGTTACCATTAATCTGGGCATTCACTTTGGCATCCTCTACTGCTGCCTGGCACAGTTCTATTCCAATGACCTTCCTCACCCTCTGGTACACAGAGAAAAACAAAGTCATTATTGGTGGACAGTACAATAAAATGCTTTAATCCAAAGCAATACACAGGGGGTTTTGAATCTGCGAAAGATCTCTCGAACTGCAGTCAAATCCTCTACAGCAGAGCTAAACCACCAGACAGCCATTGTGGTTGTGGTTTACCTTTGCTAAAGATATGCCGATGGTGCCGGTCCCACAGCACACATCCAGCACGGTGCTGTCCTGGTCCAGCTGGGCCCACTCCCCCACTGTCGAGTACAGAACCTCCGCAGCACCAGTGTTCACCTGGGAGAGACACCTGAGCTGTCAGACCTTCTCCCCCCCAACCTCTTACAATGGATCCCCACGATACGATGAAATACTCACCATTTGTAGTACATTTACATTTAGTCATTTAGCAGACGCTCTTATCCAGAGCGACTTACAGTAAGTACAGGGACATTCCCCCCGAGGCAAGTAGGGTGAAGTGCCTTGCCCAAGGACACAACGTCATTTGGTTGGCATAGCCGGGAATCGAACTAGAAACCTTCTGATTACTAGCCCGATTCCCTCACCGCTCAGCCACCTGACTCCCTTGTAGTGTACAGAGAACATTAGTAGGTCTATTAAAATAACTTGATGACATGATATTAACAAATTATAAACTGATTTACCTGAAAGAAGGAATGAGGAGAGATCCTGAATTTCAGACCGAGAAGCTCTTCGTAGATGTACTCCTTCCCGAATACTAGCTCTGATGGCAGGTCTTCGGGGTTCGGGGAGGTCCTGAATGATAAGACAGTAGCTTAAACACGTTTTGATTTTGCGTGTACACAGAGAACGAGCTTTGGTCCGTGCATCGATCATGTGCTTTAATGCTCTCACCTTTGACCCTCTCTCACAAAGTACAGAGAGTTTAACCCACTTTCTTTCCCTAACCCTTCCGTGAAGAACTGCCTCAGCGAGTTCTTGAGGCCGTCGAGTTCAGCCTCCTCAAGTTTCTGTCGCAGAACACAGGAGAGACGTACGGTAAGTTTCACAAGCCTCGCTGCTGAAAAAGACCCGTGAATCATTCAACACCGCATTCCATCCATTCAAAGTAACACTGGGAGTTCCTAATGGGATCAAACGGTTCCGTCGCCGCTGTGGGAGTGAGCACCTGTGGGTTGAAAAACACCATGGCCATGGCCTCGTCGGTCCTGGTGGTCCTCACGGTTAACTGCTTCCAGTGCCCATCGTAAGTCTCAGGGCTGTACACCGCGTAAGATGTTGTCCTGTGCACCAAACAAAGCCACAGATGTTACCTTTTTTCAGAACATTTCACTACAGATCAAAAAAGTTGCTTGGGATAAAAGCTTCTGGTAAATGAAAGCCACGGGACAACACATGACGGCAACAACAGCTGCAGGTATGGTTGCGGTGTTTATGTGACCTTTTCATTGCGTCAAGATGGCTCCGTTTGTGTCCTGGATGCCAGACTCCGCGAGGCAGCTCAGAAACTACGAACATCATCTTTTGACGCAGATATCACATCTCAGCCGAGGATTTCGAATCGACACAGGGCCAAGACGTGATATCTCTCTCGAGATTGTTCAATGACATGGACTTGCCTGATGAATTTCTGGACCTCGCTGACCACTCTCTTGGCCCTGGCTGACACATGGATGGAGTCGGAGGGGCCCACCACGGCACAGGAGCCTCCTTTGTACTTCCCCAGTCGGAAACCCACCGTCTTATCCTCGCCGTTTGCCCCCATAGAGATGAGGAACTCACACTTGTTCCTGTACTCAGTCTGCGGGACAAGAGAAAAGGGATCAGTTATTGTCGCATGGAGCTATGCTGTAAAAAAAAAAAAAAAAAAAAAAAGAACAAACGGAATGAGTCAACAGGATGTGATGGTACCAGTAAGGGTGATGGTCTGATGGTTTCCAGGGGACAACACATGTTGTTGTGCTTGTTTCGCTGCGTGTACAGCCAGGCTAGCATTTCCTTGTTGGTGAAGCCTATTTCTCTGAGGAGACATGGGAGAAAGGCAAGCGTGACATGGAATTCAAATCCAATTTGGTTTTGAACACCCTTGTTGGAGCTATGATGTCGTTTTTGGTTTTATTGTGTCCTTTGCGGCTTAACACTTTAGTCTGACATTGAACACAAGGTGTAGCACTAGCATAATCAAGTGCATACAGGTAATCTTGGGGTGATGAGAATCAGGAAGGTGGCCCTGCCCCTACCTCGATAGGCTCTGCAGCACCCCCTCTACCGCCTGCTGTTTCCTCTGTAGTTGTTCCTCATAGGGCACATTCCACAGGGGGGTCACCACATTGGCGATCTGGGTGCTGAAAGGTACCTCGTCTTCCTCTGCCTCCTGCTGCCGTTTCGACGGGGGCTGCCCTGACCCCTCCGTCTCGTCCTGCCTCCTCTTCCTGAGTATGGGGTCGACCTTGGGCTTGGCCAGCCGCACGCTCAGTGCCCGTCCCTTCCACTGCATCCCGTGCAGCATCTTCATGGCTTTGTCCCGCTCCTCCTCGTTTTTGAAGGTGACGAAGGCGAATGGCTGCTTCCCAAACATTTTGATCTTGTGAGGGTTGACGCCATGCTTGGCCAGGAACTTCTTCACGTCGTTAAAACCGATATACTTCGGTAAATTTTGGATCTCCACTTTGAAGATCTCCGATGTAAACAGGTCCTCTTTGATGTAGCGGTACATGTTTGGGTCGGAGCCCTCCTCTTCCTCTCCACCCCCATCTGCTTTTCCTTTACCAGATGTTACTCCATCCACTTTGTCTTCTGTAATGATACTCCCCCCGCCCGTGTCATTATCCTCATTCAGATGTGGAGAGGCAGATAATGGGATGTGAACATCTGCCATTTGCTGTACTGTAACTGAGGGAAATAACAAACCTTACGCATGTACAGTTAGCTCGCAAATCAGACACAGGGTCTCAAGTTAACTCACTTTGTAAGTATGCTTGATAAACTTGCAGAACTTTGAGCATTTGTAACTGCGCATAAGCACTTGAAACGGAGTTAAATACAATTTATTCAAAGGTTCACTCACTGTAACTGCGCGTAGTTTCACTTATGACTGGCACGGCAATTGCTGATGTGTGCTAGCTGCCATGTTGTGGAAACACGTGTGACTCTGAACTTTGACATGCAGGGATATTTAATAAAGAAAGATATATCATTATACACATTTCACAACAAATATAACTTCAGCGAAGAAACAGTGCAATTGTATGCATGATTATTCAATTTATATTTTTATTACAAAATATATTACATTTACGTTAAATCAGACACAGGAAGTGACGATTACTATAGCTCTTAAAGGCTTCTCGCTGTTTAATGTGAATTAATTTGTTGCATTGTTACTTTTATTTTTAGATTTCGTTATTGTATGAACATAACTTGATCATACAAAAACATGACAATTTATTTTGTAATTTGACAAATGCACAGTAAGTGTGGTAAACGAAATGCGTGGTGAAATATAAATAAACTTAAGTTATTAAAATTGTCTAAACACGAATAGACGATCAAATAATAATACTTGCATTGCAATTAACAATTGTTTATGTGAAGCACAATTGATTCATTCATGTCTAAAATATATTTGTCAACGTTGCAAAGGGTTTGTGCTGTAGCATAGCAGCAAATTTCAGCGCGCGAAAGCAAGTCGCAGTACCAGCAGCAGGAAGAGGCGAAAGAAAACCAAAGGGAAGGACGAGTTTGGTTTGAATCTTTCGAATAACTTCCATCATCTATAAACATCTACATTAATATGGCAGATCCGAAGGTGAGATTACGATTTTTTTATGTTCTTGAGTGTCTTAAATGCATTGAAATGAAGATTTTATTTAAAATTATGTATTTTCATAGGTATTATCAAAGTTAACCAGGCACTGCAAAGAGGAAAACGCCGACTAGGATCTAAATTAACAATGTCAGTTTATTTCAGTTAGGCGTAAATAGTGAACATTTGCTTAATTATGGTAACTAGCAATACGGGTGAAATAAAAGCTGTACGTTGAATGTGTTTAATGTGTAAAACAGTGTACTTTTGCCGCCTTTCTCTAGCCTGGTCTGGTTTGGGGCTAAATGGGCAGCTATCTAGTTACTAGTAGCCATCATTAACTTGCTAGCTAGCTTATCAAAATGGGCTATTTCAATGTGTCCCTCTTTAGGTAGATACTTTGCCGAGCTAAAGGGTACTTGGCTTGCTGATGTGCAGATAATCAAACTGTCGTCGGGTTAAGTCATGATTTAATTCTACGTATTTGGCTTTGTAAGTGTTTTCTCACCTGACAACAGTTGTTAGCTGCGATGCAGAATGATGCTAGCTAGCCTGCGTAGCCTAGTTTGCAGTTATCAGCAAACTTGGTCGCTATGATAGCTTACTATTGCATCATGTAGCTAGCTAACTTTTAATTGGACAGACAATTGCATCTTTGAAAGTGGGAAGTGCACCGACGATTGCTAGCTTGTTAAATTGTTAGTTAGCTACGTTTACTAGTGTCGATGTGTGGAGCTCTATGAATGGCCTAGCATTCGCAGCAAGCACGCTAGCTTTAAAGCTAGGCTAGCTAGCTCAGACACAGCAGGCCAAACTCGGCTTGGCAACTAAATGTACTGGTGTTTTATGTTAAACCAACTACATTTTGACCAACCAGGCGTTGGTTCTAGCGGTTACATTACTGACTTGGTCTTCCATGCTTCTTTGTTTTTACGTTAAATCTAGCTGGTCAGTGACGGAGATGACTGGCAAATGTGCCTTTTGGTTTCCTGGAAGCATGGAGTCACATGCGCCCCTCCGCTTAAAGTTTTCAGACATCCATTTGGCCAGCAAGGCTATGTTCTTAGCATTTATCAATGAACGTGTATTTCAGATAACTAGTTAATAGCTTGTCAAAAAAGTAATTTATTACATGGAACAAGCCATCTGCAGGTCAAACGAAATTTCACGTAATTATCAATTTCCGCATGCACCCATAGTAACTTTTGATACTTTGGTATTGTATGGTTCTACTACAAGCTGAAAGCTACAAGACCTATTTGTCATGGAATGGCAAGGCATGTCGCACATTTGCACACATTTGCTTGGCTCAGCACCAGCCATTTGCAAGCCTGTGGTAACTGTGAAGCGCACACAAAAGAGAACCCCCAACCCTGATCTCCACAATCCCTCTATTCACACTGCTGTGCGGTCAGTGTGGACGCTCTCCCACTGAGGGCTTTACCTCGGATCTTAACAACCTGAAGCAATCTAGTTGCAACTAGATGAAACCCCCCCAAAAGGCCACTCGTAGTTTCTAAAATCATGCGAAATATAGTTCTGAATGTTGTTTTAAAATCTATTGTTTCCCCTTGTAGGAGCCACAAGAAGACCACGATGCATCCACAGATAATGCAGAAGATACCAACCACGACCCTCACTTTGAGCCCATTGTGTCCCTCCCAGAGCAGGATGTGAAGACACTAGAGGAAGACGAGGAAGAGCTCTTTAAAATGTACGTGTTTTACTAAACGGCATTGCTTTCAAGGTTGCCGTTTCTGTGCCCTCAGCACCACATTTTCATATTAATATTGAGTCATTTAGCAGACGCTCTTATCCAGAGCGACATGCAGTAAGCACAGGGACATTCCCCTGAGGCAAGTAGGGTAAAGTGCCTTGCCCAAGGACACAACTTCATTTGCACGGTGGGGAATCGAACCGGCAACCTTCTGAATAATATGGGGGGCAGGATTTGGCATTCCCTTTTTGTAAGTCATGCTTGTTGAAGCGAGTGCGTGTGAAGTGAACGAACAAAGGCAGTCTCGGGGAATCCATCCAACGTCAACCTGCTCTTGTTTGCCCCAAGGCGAGCCAAGCTGTACCGTTTTGCGTCTGAGAACGAACCCCCAGAGTGGAAGGAGCGCGGCACTGGCGACGTCAAGCTGCTGCGACACAAAGAGAAGGGCACCATCCGCCTCCTGATGAGGAGAGACCGAACCTTGAAAATCTGTGCCAACCACCACAGTAAGTTTGGCTTTCTGTACCATTACTGCCCCACCTCTTTACATTTAGTCATTTAGCAGACACTCTTATCCAGAGCGACTTACAGTAAGTACAGGGACATCCCCCCCAAGGCAAGTAGGGTGAAGTGTCTTGCCCAAGGACACGTCATTTTTCACAGCCGGGAATCGAACCAGCAACCTTCTAATTACTAGCCCGATTCCCTAACCGCTCAGCCACCTGACTCCCTGTGAGTTGCACTTGCTGTACAATGAGCATTAAAGATACGTTATACATTATTGTGTGTGTGTGTGTGTGTGTGTGTGTCTTCAGTTTCCCCTGTGATGGATCTGAAGCCCAACGCGGGCAGTGACCGGGCCTGGGTATGGAACACACTAGCAGACTTTGCAGATGAACATCCCAAACCAGAGCTTCTGGCCATACGTTTCCTCAACGCAGAAAGTAAGTCACGACAAGACGCCACGCAATCCGTCGAAAGGATTTGCGTTGAAAAGTGCCAGAGGGGTTCTGGTGTATGACTTGGATGTCGTGATAAATGATCATTTGTCTTTCCTTTTTAGATGCTCAGAAATTCAAGGTGAAGTTCGATGAATGCAAGGAGGAGGTCCGGAAATCTCAAGAGGGATCGGGTAGGTGGAGAATCTTCAAGGCGCTTCTCAATGCATGCATGGGGGGGGGGGGAATATGCAGACTCACTCTGTTCCCAGCTGATCCTTCCTGCTGGGAACTTTTTCTGTCTGCTACATTAACATGCAGAATGTAACACCCCCTGACCCTCCTACCAGAAGGTCAGGGATGGGATGTCCTGCACACAGTCCAGAATGTTCTTTCAGCTCTCCTGACTCTACACAACAAGCCTGTTGTCTCGCCTCTAACCTTCGCTAATGAGCTTGATAGACACACGTCCGTAGAGAACGTTCCGGAAGTTGGTTTGATATCAATGTTTTGTTGTGTTCCACAGGGGACACTGACAGTGCAAACAAAGTGGCGGAGAAGCTGGAGGAGCTCACTGTGAAGGACGAGGGCAAGACCAAGACGTCGGATGACAAGACCGGGGAAGAGAAGAAAGAGGAGAAGGTGGAAGAGAAGAAAGAGAAGGCGGAAGAGAAGAAATGAAACCAAGAACTTGCTTTACCAGATCTTCGACTTGTCATTTTCCTCTTTTTCTACGATAGACTCTAAAGAAACTGAATTTGGACACTTGCATATTGATTTGTTTTGTTTTTCTTTTTATGATTTGTTTGCCTGGAGATCACAAGACATAGGTGCCACTCAAAAAAACGACAACAAGAAATGCTGCATTAAAATGTGCCCCTCCCCACTCACACCCTCCCTTATCTATCATGGAAATTAAACTGTCATCTTTAGTTACTGTCATCACAACTAACTATAAAATGAGGCTTGTGATATTGATCATTCCCACATTGGGCAAATGTTCTTAGTTATTTTTTTTTTTAGCAGAGGTAGCTTTAAGGGAAGAGGATTCTGGAGGCGGCTTGCATGGGCAGGAAACTCTTTGAAAGTGATCAAGTCTCTGGCTGTGTCTCAAAGAGGCTTCCTCCACTGGTCAACCACACTCTCCCCTATCATGGCCAAATGAATTGGGGGGCTGATAATGTCGGTTGCACTTTCTCCAGGTGACTGGTGTCATGTTGGGAGAGATTAACAAGGAGGGGGGAAGCATCTTTAGATAACTGAGGTTCAACGTAACTGGTAACAGCAGCATATACTAGGTGTTGAACTGCAGCTGTTGGCAATTTGATGCACTTACGTCAATATTACCAAGTGTTCCAGTTTTTTTTTAGGTGTTTACTAAGGTTTATCGCACCAAATTCAAGACAACGGTTTATCAGATATTGGTGTAGGCTACATCCTGACGCAAGATCCTTACCAGTGACTCTAGCTTGTTTTGAAGTCATGAACATTCCCTGGACCTGAAGCAAAAAGCATGTAGATTCTGTAAAGTTAGAGTGTGACAAGACCATGTCAGGTCTACACTCTTTGTCCTAACTCTTAACCTATCCCACTGATTGAGTTGACCTTGCCTCAAAGTGCCAGTTTCATCTGTAAATAAATGTACATGGATGAAATGTTGCTTTTCATTTGCACTCAAATGGTTTGAGACGATTCCTTCACCTTCCAATAAAAGCTCTCAAAGACCATGGAGTTGTTCTCACTAGTTTGTATGAAAATACTGTATATTGGGAGGTGACAACATAAGATGGTGTATCCATATTCGGTGCTATTCTGTAGGCTAAGATTTGGTTGGAGAGTGGGGGAAAAAAGTTTAAATTATTAAATCAAAATAATCAATATTATTTTTACTAAAGCAAGTATCATTTGTTAAAGTGGTTCTCAACCCTGGTCCTTGGTACCCCCTGCCCTGCATGTTTTAGATATTTCCCTGCTCCACACCTGATTCTAATGATCGGGCAGTTATCTAGCTCTGCAGAAGCCTGATAACGACCATTCATTAGAATCAGGTGTGTTGGAGCAGGGAAACATCTCAAACATGCAGGGCAGGGGGTACCAAGGACCAGGGTTGAGAACCACTGGACTAAACGGTGCTGTTGCAAAGAGAAATTGTGTGTGTAATGGATGTACATCTGTCATTCCAAGTCCCAGTCTAGCTCATGTCAGATGTCTACATGGAAAGGTCTTTCCTGGTGTCTGGGTTCTAAAGTACAAAGGCAAGCTGCTTTTGACTTCATGGTTACTAAGGCAACTTTGTTTCCTTTTAGAATGTTTGTCCATGTGAAAGTAGGCCTAAAATAAAACACTGTCCAAGCATTTTCATGAAAATAATCAAGACGCTTGACTTTATTGGAAACGTTCTTTTATTTATGGTCACCAAGTGGCAAATATTTTTCTTTCCACAAAAATAGTCCATGTGCATTAACAATATATTGTATATTATTCTCTATCTTCTATAGTCAGATAACATCTTATCACAATCATGACAGGCAGCAACAGGCATGACCCAACAGTGTTCAAATGTGATTTGGTGCAATGTAACAGATAATTGCTTAAATAAATGACAGAAAATAGCATTTTTTTAGGGGGGAAATATAATTGTATGTGTGCTTGAAGGATGTTCAATATATCAGGTCAGTTGTTTGTTAACTTTACCATAAATCACAAGACTGTCAGATTTAATTTTATCTGTCACAGTATAGCAATCTATGTGTTGAAGTCAGAGCTGTTGCCATCTTTCAATAAAGTACAATTAAACCTAGATAATTTAGGGACTTTGTGGTGACCTTTATTGACTTAGGCATCCCACTGGATGTAGGCTATTTGTGCTGTAAACATCTTTGTCCTCTTGAAAGGCCACCATGGTGGATCCTGTAGCTGAAGTGGTAATTTTGAGGTTGCTAAATAAACAACATACGGCAAAAAGAAGTGTTCACGCATTCTGCGCTTTCAGAAAGAATGGAATACAAGCATAAACAAACAAAACAGGAAAACTATCAAGTTAGATTTAATCAGGGCGTCTTTTTTATGGACAAAAATATTCAATGTACCTATGAAACTATATGTTTCTTCAGTGAACAACACTGCCATAAACAGTCCCATAGTTGTCTCTTTCTTATGGCTTGTCTCATCTCCTGTGTCTTAGCAGCTGTACCGGACAGCTGCTAAGAGCAGATGGATGGCCTCAGCCCGATGATTTCATGATGACAGTCACTTTGGGGCAGAGAAATAGAATGAGCGAGTCCGTTCAAAGAGTTCATTCTCTCCTCTGAACCCACGTTCAGGGACAGGAAGAGGGGTGGTCAGTGAGAGGACATGTGTCCCTCTTGGATTCCTGACAACATCTGCTGCATACCCTTAAGTTTCTTTGTCATACAAATTCATTGATTACTTTTTTTACACAGCAAAATACAACAAACTATGATAACCTTCCCTGTGTCAGCTCTATTATTTATTAGTTCCTTTATTTAAGTTATACGTCATAAAAAAAAAGAAAAAAACTAAAATCCACTCAAAATACAAACATCTATTTCAAGCTTGAGTATCTGTATAAAAAAGCAAGATGTATCAAACATTTTAAAGGTTGGGTATAAAAAAACAAACCAATAAAAAACTACAAAATAAACAATGAGTGATCGGTTTGACTTCATTTAATTACAGTCAGTGACTGCGTTTGCACTGGTTTCATTCTCTTGATATGAATTGTCGCAAAGATAAACTATATGGCTGAACATAATTACAGTGTGACCTGCTAAACAAAATACAAATAAACAGGTGTGTTGCCTGTGTGGGGCTGAGCTTCTATCTTGTTGGTAAAGCACTAAACAGGACAAGTACCAATTTAAATGAGGTATTTAGAATGTTCCGGAACCAAAACCACCTCTCAGTTTTATGCCAGACTGAGTGGCTCCCTTTTATCTTCCCTATTCATAACGAGGACATTGGACAACATTATTCAGTATACAGTAACGTATAGACTGTAACTCTGTTACATATATGTATACAAGTGAAGGAGATCTAACCTTCGGTAAACGAACTCAAACTCACCCAGGCAGGATGAAGACACAAGAAGGACCAAACAATACAAAATTTGTTTTGTATTTGTTTTGAAATTGTTTTCTTGACATGGTTAGATGAAGTATGTAAAGCACCGGGACTCTATAAGAGTTTGACCAACTTCACTCAGAGCAATTTGCATGTGGCTTTCCATAGCTTTGTAGTATAAGAATGGAACAAGGTGTGTGTGAGTTATGTACATTTAGAATGTCATTCAATAGTGTTTCGTAAGTGGGTCTTTCTCTCTAAGTACTTTGTGAGAGCAACAACTTCAACAGCTGTAACAAATTACCAGAATTGAGAGGTGGGGATGACACTGACTGATGATCAATACCACAAGCCACAAAATGGATCAACAGCAAAACACCCTTACATAGATAAGCCCTCAGGTTTGATGAAACACAACAATCACAACAGACCCCTCCAGTACAGACACACATACAATCACCAAAATTAGTCCAGGCCAGTGAAAACGGAGACAGCCTCCGATTGGACAATAATCTCCAAGCAGGAAGTGCTATGCCTCCCTGATTGGTCAATAGCTGATCAAAATAAGGAAGAAGACAATTCTCCTTCTGTGGCATGGTTGTTGACCTTGGAGACTGTTGCCATGACAGTGGCCACCCAGCATCCATCCTGGTTTGATAGCCCCGCCCATCTCACACAGATATCTCGTAGGTGGTGCCGCCGACACCTGTCACCTTTTTGACGTTACCGTGACGACTAGGACTGAGGGGGGGGCCTTGAACACTGCAGGGGGCAGCTCCTAGGTGGCAGTCCATCTGGCCATTGACTTTACTTTGCATCATGGCTTCTCTGAATAGGGGAGACAAAAACAATGTTTTGGGTGAATTTGATTTCAAAATCTCCACCTGTTTAGGTGTTAGCATGTTGCGAGCAGGAAAAGGAAAGAGTAATGAAAGATGCCAAGGTTTCCCAGCCAGAGTTTGTGTAGGAACAACATTGACAGAGACTGATGCGTGCGATGAAGTTGTATTAGTGTGTTATGGTGGATTCAAAGGTATAAATAGAAGCATGGAGAAATAGTGTTACAATATGCGTTTAGCAGGGTAAAGAAGCAAAAACGAGGAAACAAAAGTGGGATGAAGCACATTTATTTCCCAGGAAATTTATAAAAATACAAAAGCATGCATTCATTCCCTAAAATATTGAATCCCAGTGACAAACAGGACGACACACATTATTTATCAGAAAGATGAATGCTATGAATCACTGTACATGGGAGCATGCTGGACAAGAACACAGACGCTAACACAGCCTGGGCTCTCTGGCTCGATGTCTGAGATGCAGAGCAGCAACCATGCAGGAGCTGCAGGGATTTTGGTTGGGGAGGGGGGGGCCAGGCCAGGACCCAACCCCCCCCCCCCCCCCCCCCCTACAACCTCCCCACACCCACCCCAGCTCATGCCCGCCAAAGGTACGCGATGAGAAGCTAGACAGCATACCTTGGGCCCCCCAGGCGGGGAGAGTCAGTCCTCTCCAGGGCGCTGATGAAGGAGACCTTCTGGTGGGTGTAGGAGGGGGAGCGGGACATGGCGGGGGACTGGTGGGGCTGGTGGGCCGGGGAGCGGTAGAGGGGCTCGGGACCTCGGCCGCTGCTGCTGCTGTGCTCCGTGTGGAGGGAGGTGGAGGAAGTCCTGGGGGCCCGGCCCAGCGTGGAGCCCCCCGAGCGCAGCATGGGGGTCCGCTGCCCGTAGCCCACCAAGCCCACCCCCATCAGGTTGTCCCGGGACCCCCCGTAGGCCGGGGGCGTTTGGCCTCTGGAGCCGGGGCCGCGGGGCACGTCCGGGAAGTAAGGGCCCTGGGGAAGGCCGTACCCTCCTGGGCTGTCGAACATGCCCGAGTCCGAGGCGTAGGCCTGGGCCTGGGCACGCCCTCGGAGCACCTGCAGCTTCTCCCTCTCCTCCATCTGCTTCCGTTCCTGGATGGAGGCCATGATGGTCTTGGAGAGGTTGTCGTAGCGCACCGGGGACGGGTCCCTGGGATGGGGGGACTGCCTGCCCAGCCCTCTGGCTGTCAGCACCGGGCTGTAGGTGGGAGGCAGCTGCCTCTGCAGTTCGGGCCCCCGGATGTGGCACATTTTGGTGGGCAGGTAGGGTGAGTGGAAGCCCATGGAGGGCATCCCCGGGTGGGTCACACAGTCGGCGGCGGTGCTGGCGGGCCCCTGGGAGAGACTGGGGGCGAGGAGGCTGTCGTAGGAGAGGCTGCCGTTGCGGTTGGACATGGTGTTGGGGGAGAAGACGCTCTTGTAGGGGGTGAAGGGGACCGCCTCTGGCTGCAGGGAGGGGAGCTGGCCCTTCCCGCCCCCCCGGCGGTGTGCCTGCTTCAGGCTGAGGGAGCGCGAGGTGGTGGGGTAGGAGTCCAGCTGGAGGGGAGAGGACTGGAAGGTGCGGTGGAGGGGAGCGTTGCGGTAGTCTGGCAGGTCCAGGTTGGGCTCCGAGCGGTAGTCGTGGCCGCGGGTGCCGCCGCCCTCCTCCAAGATGGCCGACGTCCTGCAGTCGTCGGGCATCACGATCTGAACAGACACACCAGAGACGTGGGCGTTGAAGAACACATGCAACTCAATAAAACATCCTTTGGCACAGTTTGAAAGTGTCTTACAATTCTATTCTTTCACAGTTGGGATGTAATTTCAATGAACACATATGCCTATATCTCAAATGTTGTGGTGATTATGTACAACATCCTCTTACAACCAATCCCCTGTATAGTGTCTTCTCACACTAATCTATACCACGAACACTTATCAGCATTTCATTACATAGCAATTCCAATGTACCTGTAATTGCTATAAAAGGTACATGGTAGATAATGTAACCTTCATGTAAAGTGTTGGCGAATTATTTAATACAGAATGAATAAAAGCCATGGAGTGCCCTTTGGTTCTGACCTTCTCGTCAGCGGCGTGGTAGTGAACTTTAGGGATGGTGCCAAAGGAGGGGCGGTACTTGTACATGGCTGGGGTGGAGGGGTGGGTCTTACCGGACAGAGAACTTTCTAGAAGGAGAAGAGAGAGCGGAATGATCACACCACACCAGACCAACACAACCAGTATCCTATATCGACAAAAGCCTCTTGAGAGCTTTCTTTTTCTACAGAGGAATTAGGCATTCCATAATCAACACTAATTACTATCTATATAGGTTTGATTAGCTATTTATTTCCCCTTGAGTATGAATGCACTGGGAAATAAAAAATGTTTGTTAGGAAGGTGCTTCATTCATGAAAGATGCTTTATCACTAGTCACCACTAGGCGGCAGCAGTTTATCATAGGAAAACAAACCGTCAAGAAACACATGCAGCCCCTGACATAATGCACCAAGGCACCGACCGACTGGAGAAGGTGTGTGGAGATTTATTTTCATATCACTCTGCTGAACACAAAGATAGATCACGGTGTGTCTGGGGGAAATTGCCTCTGTGCAATACAACCCCCTCTCAATAGCTCGCCCCATAGCTCAAGGCGATTAAGCACAACCAGGCATTCATTCAGTCGAATTAAGCAGGGTCAGATAAACATCCATCTTCCTCTCCCTGAACCCTTCACCAAGCCAAGTTCCACCCAAGTACTGTAACGGCATTCACTTCACTTAAACACCCCCCACCCCCTCCTTCCCTCTCCACACCCCACCCCAAGTTTGCGGCTGATTCTCTGGTCCACAACACACTTTGTCTCCGTCTCTCTGAGGAACGGCCTGCCTTGCCATGCTAACAGGCCTTAAATCACAGCTACCACGACACCCTCGTAAAAAGACCCAGAGAAAGAGCGAGACAGGCAGACAGGCAGACAGACAGGCAGACAGACAGACAGGCAGCTCCATGACTAGCCTTCGCTGGAGGTGAACTGGTTCTTCAGCTGGTTGTAGCGGTCTGCCTTGGGGGGCAGCGGGGGCTGCTGGGGCTCCTTGTCCTCCAGTCCATCCAGGCTGATCTTGGACTGCGGAGGAGGAGGAGGAAGCGGGTTCAAATGGGCATCTTTCAGAGGGGACACGGGCATGGCAGGGAGCGCCGTGGGGGAACGAGGAGCTTACTTTGGAGCGGATGATGGTGCTCCCATGGATGCCGTTATCGCTGACCTTGATGGTGACCAGTCGGTCGGAGAGGTCAGGCCTGAGGAAGGGGGGCTGCACGGAGACGGGGGGCTTCTTACGGGGGTCCACCGTGTACCTGGGGAAAAGGGGCGGGGCATGTAGATCACTGATATTCCCCACCAATGTCCCCCTTGGTGGGAATATCAGAGAGCTGCGTTCAAGAACCCCATCTATCCCCATCTGGTTTGGTCTATCTGTGGCTACAGTGTTAAGTGTGCGCTGCTGTTTCTCTGGGGGCTGGTGAAGGGGGCTTCCCAGCGGGCCCATGTCCTAGGTATGACAGAGCGTGAAGACTTGGTCTGTGCTCAGATTTCCGTAAGCTGTTGAGTAAAGTGATTAAATTCTCCCAGCCATCTGCCTTTCCCCAGGGAATCTGGTTGCAACCAGGCAGAACTGGACGACTACCCCCCCCCTCCCCCCTCCCCCCCCCCCCCCACACACACACACACACACACACACACGGCTATTGGTTTAACTCTATTCTATTTCGTAAGGATGCATGTTTAGCACAGTCCAGACTCTTTGGCGTCTAAAGGTACTCTAGGACAGGGGTGTGACCCCCAGTGTGACCCCCCCCCTCCTTCACCCCCCCCCCCCCACCATCATTACCTGGGAGCCAGAGGACTGCACAAGACATACTTCACGTTGCCACAGCAACCCCTCGTGAAGGGATTTACTCCTCCGCGGAACTTGCCAGTCACCTGTGGTACATAAGAGGTTGGTTAGAGTGGGCAGGAAAGACGTGTACACACACACACACATTTAGGCACACACACAGTGCATAAACATCCCCACACACTCACGCACACACACACACACACATACAGAGCTACTGTGTCTCATCTTGAGGGGGCAAGATGAGACACAGGGCCGAGTGTCACTATATAATAGAACCATATGCATGATGTAATGTATGACAGAGCGTGAAGACTTGGTCTGTGCTCAGATTTCCTTAAGCTGTTGTTGAGTAAAGTGATTAAATTGGGGTGTCAGATGGCTGAGCGGTTAGGGAATCGGGCTACCAATCAGAAGGTTGCTGGTTCGATTCCGGGCTGTGCAAATGAAGTTGTGTCTCTAGGCAAGGCACTTCACCCTACTTGCCTCGGGGGAATGTCCCTGTACTTACTGTAAGTCGCTCTGGATAAGAGCGTCTGTTAAATGACTAAATGTAAAATGTAAATGTAAAATGTATGGTGTTTGTACTTGTACTGGCAGGCTGACATGGATACAGTTTACAATGGGTTTGAAATTTCCGGTGATCCGAACACAAGTAGACATCACTGTTTGTACCACCATGTATGTGTGTGTATATAAATGTACATGTGTATACTGTATGTGTGTGTGTGAGTGTGTGTGTGTGTGTGAGTGTGTAGGCCGTCACCTGCTCGTTGGTGGTGCGCCCCCTTGCCACCAGCACCATGTGGAAGCCAGTGAGACCCATGACGGGAATGAAGAAGAGCCCGGTGACACACATCACCACCAGACTGACCCCACAGGTCAAGGACACCAACAGCTGCCCCCAAACCATCCCCACTCTCACTCCCCCCGAACGCCTCCCACAGCCTACACACCGGAAGGGACTACTTTGTGACGACTTTCCCCTCCCCCCAAACAAACCAAGCCCCGAGTAGGAGAGGGCGTAAGGATACGTGACGGTGGTGTGCAGCGTCCCCAGTTGCTCGGCGTGGTGCAGCACGAACAGCAGGCCGAAGGCGAACACGCCCACCATGTGGATGCTGAGGGAGAGGAGGAAGAGGAAGAAGTAGCGATAGTTCCGCCGGCCGATGCAGTTGTTGACCCAGGGGCAGTGGTGATCGAAGTCCTGACAGAAACAGAGAGGCAAGTCAGCCGTTCGAGTCGCGACGGAGAGCCGGATCTGCACAGAGAGCGTGACTAGAAGGCTGAAAGGCATGCGCCCGTGACACAGACAATTTGACACCTGACAATAGGGAGTCAGGTGGCTGAGCGGTGAGGGAGTCGGGCTAGTAATCTGAAGGTCGCCGGTTCGATTCCTGGCCGTGTAAAAATGACGTTGTGTCCTTGGGCAAGGCATGTCCCTGTACTTACTGTAAGTCGCTCTGGATAAGAGCGTCTGCTAAATGACTAAATGTAAATGTAAATGTAATTTCTCTGTCGGGATGAGTTCTGATGAGAATGACTGTGGGAATGTGTTTTGCAGTTGGGAGTCATGAATTACACAGTGCCAGCGCTGTTAGAAAAGGAGAAAATGTCTTTGTAGCTCTACATCAAAGTCCTGTTTGACCTACGTAGCAGACAGAGCGAGTGAACATGAAAGACAGATGCGGGGCTAGTTATCCGGGAAGAACACCACCACAAGACGACTGCCAGCTTGCACACGGGCGTCAAAGACACGCACGTGCTGTCGAAAAAGGTTCAACACAGCGCTGGGAAACAGTTGCTACGAAGCCTTTTGTGCTCGTCTTTGATTCATGTCTGCGAGTGCGCGTGTCCCCGTAGTGTGTCGTGCGCGCGTTACCTCGACACAGTTGTCACACACGCTGCAGTGGGAGCAGCGCGGGGGTCTGTAGAAGTGACAGGTGGCGCACCACTTCATGCGGACCTGGATGCCTTTGATCTCCACGTTCTTGTAGAGCGGCGCCCGGAAGTCGTCGTCCTTGTCCTCGTCCTCGTCCGCTGTACACGCGGAGAGACACACACACACACACGTACAGATGAACACAGGCATGCACAGACACACACAAGTACACAGACCAAGCACACACACAGATAAGAAACGCAGACAAGCGCGCGCACACACACAGACGCACAAAGGCAAGTACAAAGACGAGTGCACACACACACACAGATTAAACGCACAAGCAGGCAGAGATCTGATTTATGATTGCACTTGACAGGGACAACAGGAGGTAGTCTTACATTAAGCTGGTCCCCACGGCTAGCTGTCTGTTTGCAGTACAAACAAGTTCAATGGAAATCCATTTGACGTGAGCGATTTTGCGCCGCGTAACTTAAAAACGGTAATTTTGCTTAAAGTCACTCAGACGCAGGCTTCTCATGATCTTCAGTCCACTTCCGTGAGGACATCAGAGTATTTGCATTTTTATGTTTTTCTCATAGCTGCCTCCTGTCTATGTACAGGGCACTTTCTGGAAGGTCTCACTCAAGCAGCAGTTCTATGCCTTCTACGACACATTTGACCTCAGCACAACACCAGAGAGATGGAAGAACGCTTTCTGAACGCTCAGACTCTGAACACAAACGTACACACTGCATGGCTGGACACACACACACACACACACACTCACATAACATTCTGTCTCACCAAAAAAAAGTCTGGGGTCTCCTCTGTTATTATAGGCTTTCAGACTCTTCAAATAGATCTCCTAGGCAAACGGTCTGAAACATTAAATGTCAACATTGTTCTACTCTTTCATACTGTCGCTCCAAATGGTTTTTAGAAGGAGGCCACTGCAGAAGAAACCGTACCGCAGCCAAAACACATCAACAGGTGCTACACCAAAAATAATACCTCACATTCCATATTGGCTGCGACAATTATTGAACGCTTAAACAAAGCAGTTATCAGGCTGATGGTGCTAATCACCGTAGGGATTTGTAGTTTTTCTCCCCCACACGTTCTATTTTGGAGGCTGGGTGGAATTTCACAAGACTACACAGATCCAGGCAGGAGAGGGCTTTTCTCTTTCTCTCTTTCTCTCTTTCTCTCAGAGAGAGAGCGGAGATAAAGGCCGCCCGAGAGCGTGGTTCCCTCAGAGAGATACAATCCCAACCGCCTGTGCGCTGAGCATTATCGCCTCTATGTGGGATGAAGCACATCCTTAAGACAGGTGCTTATCATTTAACTAGCTCATTACAACCATCAGGTGCAAATGGGGCCGCACACAATAATCGTTAGAAAACACAGACCGGGGTGTGGCGGGGGGCCCTGTGCATCACAGACATCTGCCAGGGCGGATTCATCTGACAGGGGACAACACACTGCTTGCACTCCCCTAATGGATGATGGATGTTTGGGGGGGGGTGTTGACTGCGACAGCCCTGCCTGTGGAGGCTGCGTGTTAGGCCTGTAGATCAGGGATAGCCTGGGGCCTGGCTATTAACAGGCTGTGTGGGGAGCTGAGGGGGGGGGGGGGGGTGCAGGAGGAGGGGAAGGGGCGGGGCCTCTTCAGACGACAGTACACGTGCGTCCTGGGGGGAGAGAGATAGAGACCCATTCATCACAGACAGAGACGGGCGGTCTGAGGGAGAGACTGACCTCTGGGGAAGACGCCGGGGTCCATGAAGGTCGCCATGCTGAAGTTGGCCAGCACAAAGAGGAAGACGAGGCCATTGTAGAGAGGCACCGCGGGGGAGATCGCCTTCGTCAGCCAGGGACACCTGTGAGGAGGGCCGGGAGAGGACAGAGGAGGAGACAGGCGTTAGGAGGATTCAGTAGGCGCTCCCTGTCGATTTGCAGGAAGGCCACTGAAGACGACACACAGAGATCATGTGTACTCTTTACCCATCCTAACATGCCACAGGCACACACACACACACTGCGGCACAGTGTCGGTCCACATTATCAGGTGTCCGAGAAATTGTATGCAGAGCACATAGAGCCTCTATCTTCAACACAGCCCCGCTCTCCATTCACAGCACCTCCATCGCACACACGCTCAGCAACGGATAGGACACATCCAGCATCTTTAATCTTGATTAAAACGGGGGGGAAAGCAAACCTTGCAACAAAACAAAATTAAAGAATTTCACGCCGGCTAGGCAGGAGAGTAGAACGGCCTCAGCTCTCTAGATTCGAAAATAATAACGACAACAATGTCAGCCGTGAACGACTTGAGAATCCTCAACGGACGTTAACAGTGGCCGAGCAATGACACGAGGACAGGGCTATACTTGGGGCAGCAATCGCCGGGGTCAATGAAAATGTAGGGCAGAAATGTTTCCTGGAAGGCTCACGAAGGCTGTGCAGAGTACGTGAAGACAGTTGGCGAAGGCAGATCAAAAGCAACCAGATAGAAACATCAATACCCAGCTGTCATAAGGGGCCAAGATTCCACAAACGTCTTAACTGAATACAGATAACCGTTCAGCGATAAACATTATTATTTGAACTGTTTACACTGTAAAATATTCAGCTGCAAAAGCACATCAAAACCTAAGTTCGAATTGCATCATTTCACTCTTTTATTCATCTCTCCAAATTTCAAGACATTATGTGAGAATGTGTGTTTTGGTGTCGATAGACTGTATGATGGGATTCATAAACAGTCTTCAGGCTGAAGGTTGTAGTTTCTACGACGCCCCTACCTGCCTAGTGCACCTCCTTAGTTCTGACAGTTACTGGTACACACACAAACACACACACACACACACAAACACACCCTGGCCTATGTCCTGGAATCTGTTCACACCAGATCATTCCAGCTCCATCCCTTCCTCTCCCATCATCGCCAGCCTCGCTCGCCCTCTTCCATAATTCAGCGTGGACGCGGTGATGAGTGGACGTGTGTGCTAACGAGCCCCAGGGTGTCCAGCCTCGGCCCCGGCCTCACGCGCAGCCCCGGCCTCACGCGCAGCCCCGGCCTCACGCGCAGCCCCGGCCTCACGCGCAGCCCCGGCCTCACGCGCAGCCCCGGCCTCACGCGCAGCCCCGGCCTCTGCAGGGAACAACACCGCGGAGTGACAGCTGTTGACCAGGGGGCTGGGACTCCACCATCACTGTTCAGAACATCCTCCGTACATGTGGGTGTGGGGTCGGTAGAACCAGGTCTCCCCTCCCTCCCCCCTGCATGCCTGCGCTGCTGTAATCCCTGCTGGTAACCTCCGAGATTATTATCCCGGAGGTTTAAAGTGCCAGGAGCGTGACCCGGGCCAACCTTTGACCTTTAAGCGCTCCCTCGTTAGAAGCACAGAGGGCTGACTGTTCGAGCGAACCGTCCAACGGCGTGCGTGCGTCGTGCGGGGGAGAAACGCGATCGTTGTGTCCGGCTCGGGCCAGGGCTGGGGGAACAGGCCAGAGCATTGTTAGAGAGGGCAACACACACACAATGTCTGTGATGAAACCAGGAAGAAAGAGTAACTCACACAAGGTTGTGACGAAAAGATGGTTTTGGCGTGGTGGGTCTAACGGGTTGGGCTCACCTCTTCAAACAACATCCCTGTGTTTATAGAGTTGCGGTGGCTCAGGAGGTAGAGCCGGCCATCCACTCACATCAGGGTTGGTGGTTTAAGATACTGAACCCCGTATTGCCCCTGATGGGCATTCGCGTGTGTGCGTGTGAATGACAGGCAAACATGTAAGGTGTTTTGAGTGCCGTTAAGGTAGAAAAAAAGGAATGCAGAAGACAAGCGCCATGGAAATGTAGTCCATTTACCATTTACTCCTCAGGACACGGATGTGTGAGTGGGAGTGGAACGGCCTCACAGAAGGAGGACGGCTAATCAATTTCTGTTCGCGGTGATAGGAAAAGCAAGGAATTCAACTTCGAACAGATTCACTTTGAACGACAGATTTCATCCCTGTCAGTCCTGTGTTTTGCCCACAGAGAAACGAACGCGCAGGGAAACATTTGAACTGAAAGAGGCCATTTAGAGAGCGCAGGGATTAAACAGTGGGCGAAAAATGGGACTGAGAATACATGATTAAAGCCACAGACGATCGGTAATTATGTGAGAAAAACTAAACTACCACCAGGCTAGTACCAGTGCCATTTACAAGTGTGCATTTTGCAGTTTACGTAATGATGGTACCAAAAGTATGGCAGAAAAGTTACTAAATTGACAAAAGTTTCATCTAAAACTCCCCCGGGGCAAGAAAAAATACCCCTTGAAGCCAGAACAGCTTAGGACCAGAGTCGAGGCTCTTTCAGTTTCTGATGGAGTTCTGAAGAGAAAGAAAGGCAATCTCCATGGCGATCAGCACAGCTACTGCGTTAACACAGCTACTAGGTAACGAAGAGGCCACTCTCCAATCATCTCACTGGCCCGGCCAGCCAATCAGCATTCAGAACACACAGGCTGGCAGGTACGCAGATGAGCCAGGGCACCAGACGAACACCAGATGAAACGCTTGAACAGATCAGATGAAAACCACAAAACAAAGAGAGACAAGGATATAGAACATTTGAAAAAAAAAACTGTCGGAGCCAAGAAGTGGAGATTACAGATAGGAAGCACAGCTCCAAAGGCGCACACACACACACACTTACACACACACACACCCACATACACACTGTGCCGGGACACCATGACACAACACATGCGTACCCACCCACGCACACACACCCTCACCCCAAGTCAGGTTAGAGGTTGGTACGGTGATGAAATCTTACCACTGTTCTTACACGTCCACTGCCTTGGCACCACAGCACAGACAGCGAGCAGGGCCAACCACAGGATCAACAGTGAGACGTTAACACCGGCAGGTTTGTACAGCAGCCACTTCAAACTAGTACAAACTCGAGGACAGAAGTACAAAGAGGAATCGGAAAACTGAATTGAAATTGAATTGAGAACAATAGACCTCTGTTTTAGCTCGGAGGGGCGTCGGGTATTTGTTCGCAGAAATTGAAGCTCTGCGATTGGGCACAGCTGACGGAAGGGATACGGATTCAAACCCTGGAACCTCAAAGACTCCACAGCATCATCATGCAGCCGAAAGCCGCCTGGACTCCCAGACACGCCCAGTCTGGAGGGCGGGCAGAAGCCACGTCAACACCGGTGACAAGAGGCTGCCAGCCTGTATGTGTGATCGAAGGCATCGTTGTCACAGTGCTAGTGGTTTGCGGCTTTGCTAGCCAGCTGGGCTCAAGTCAGAGGAATGGGGGACACACCTTCCTTAATCAATCTCTCCTCAGGAAGAATCCCCCTTAATGGATTCAGCCCAGGGTAATGGGGCAGGACATCCTAAGGTTAATGCTTGAGAGTGCTGCTATTCGGACTGGCAACAGGACACAAAAGCTTTCAATGGAAGACTGCTCTGGTTGTTGGTGTAGCTTATGTACTAATGGCAGATTATAGAGATGGTCTACTACTGTTAGGTGTGATTGGAGCGGGTGACATTAAAAGCAGAAATGACTTTCAAACATGGAACGTCTGGCCTCTACCAACCGAACCCTTTCCCCCATCTATATGGAGGATCGTTCGATTTCTTCCGGCGAAACTGAGTTCCTCCTTGTTTAAGTTTGTCTTGTGGAGCTCTTAGACTACTATGAACCCTGCCCTTTCTAAACTACACACACTTTTGAAACACCGCGCGCACACACGCACACCATGTTTAGTATTCCACACAGCAGGGGGGCCCGCGGGCGACAGAGACAGGACGACACGGGCTGGATAAACGTGACACGAGCAGGGTCAAACCAGATGCTTGAACATACGGGCAAAGAGTTTATTTACGTAAAAATCTTTTCACATACGATATTTGGGGCTGGTTAAAATGCCTGGAATGTCTCGTAGATTAGTACGAGTGTCTGCAACATGAAGCTGTTGGTGAGAAAGCCTGCTCCCCAGCTGTGTGGGTTTTAATGATGAGGGACGGGGGCATAGGTGGAAGTTTCTGGAATGCAGCTCCATGTGCTCCATCACAATCCCAACTGAGAGATGCGAGAGCCATCACATTTGCATAATTACATAAAAGTCGCATCTGAAACTAAATGAAAAGCTGTGGTTCGCTACCCTTCACGTGGGATATTTACATTTTAATAACTCTGGGGGGAAAGTTCTCCCTCCCACACAATGTCCCTTTCAATTTTCCTTCCACAGCAAAAGAACGTTGGAACAATTTGGTCCTATAGGTCATGATTTCCATCAAACGTGATTAAGTGCGTTACATTACGGATTATGTCCTACAGTTGACAATGACAGTTGTCATTTCACCTTGAAGCTGTCGATAGACGCCAAGAATGGACGTTTTCCTCATAGAAAACCTTGTGTGTTAGTGTGTGGGCATTGTGGTGTTTGTGTGTGTGTGTTTTGGCAGTCCTAGTACCGTGTCCTAGCAGCCTGGCCGGGGCACAGGAGTCAGAAGTGCGTGCTGGAGCCCCGCTCACAGCTAGACACCGCCCCAACCCCCAGGTGGACGATGTCTGGGGAATGAGTCAGACACGATGACTAGAGCAACACCGGGGGAGGACATACCCAGTACACCCTGTCCTCCTGAGGCCCTCCCCCAGCAGCATGGCAGGGGATGGGGGAGGCTGATTACTCACAGACCCCAACCACCCCCCACCACCACCACACACACTCTCCTCCAGAGACCTTTGTGTACACAACAATGCCTGGCCTACTTGATCAAATGAAAAACACATTCCCTTGCAGGCAATAAAACATAACAATGTAGTTCAACTGCATTGCATGCTTCCCGCAACCTCTCCCCCCCCCCCCCCCCACACACACACACACACGCACACGTCTGGGCTGCACTCTTAGATTCTCTTTGACCACAGGGAACTTAAAACCCAGAACAGAGCACAGGTCAATTGGAGCAAACCAGAGCTGAGCTTGGATAGCCCCGCTGGTAACTACATCTATTTAAACAGTGTCAAGGGCAGGCCAATGCCACACCAGTCCTGACTGTAACCCCATCTGAACACAACCCTGAGAAGGGGGGGGGGGTTCTGACTAGAGGAACTGCTAAAGCACTTGAGCCTCCCCCAGTTGCCTAGCTAATATGTGGAGACTTTAAGCAATGGCCACGGTGCATTTCTGAGTGGCAGAAGTTGGCGTTGCCAGTGTGGCATTCCTTACGAGGCGGACTGCAGTTGTCAGGTCTGCATGTGTGGCCACTGGCAGATCACCCAGGATTGTGTCCCCAAGAATCAGGGGGAACCCATCTCCGGCTTCTATCAGTCCGAGGTGGCTCTCAGCTTAGGCCAAGTGACTCTCAGGGCCAACAGTGAATAGAAAAGCAAAGGAAAGCAACTGTCAACAAATCAAATCGTTGTCCTTTAATGTAGAAAAAGCATTCTTTTTTTGACCCGTCTCCTCTTCATCTAGAACCCCCTCACACTTCCAGCTGGCTAGAGGTGAGTTCAAATATTGCTTCTCAAATAGGGTTTCTCAAAATAGAAGGCCAAGGCAGGCTACTTCCAAGTTACTGGGGCTTTGTGACGACTCAGCACCTCCTCAGCCCCGAGAAGGAACTGACCTGCAACCTAAGGAGGAACTCCCAGAATACGCCAGACACGAGAGGCCACTCAGGGCCGGAGTCACGAGGAACGAGGTGACCTGTGAACCCACCTTCCCCAGCACCCCGCGCCTCGTCCCTAGACTGCCACGCGGTGACGATCCCCTTCGAGTACCATCTCTCCCTCCCTCTCTGCCTCCACCCTAGCACCACCTGTGACCCAATCATGACGGTGTTATGGCTTTTATCTCCCAGCGCCATCTGCGAGCAGTGTCGTGCGAGCAGAAGCGAGGTCGGACCAATTCTCCAGTCACTTCCTACAGGAAGCGTGCGAGAAGCAGGAGGCCCCCTCCCTCCCTCCCCCCCTCCCCCTCCCTCCCTCCCCCCCTCCCCCTCCCTCTCCCCCCCTCCCACTCCCCCACAGACAATCTCCAACAGTCTACCTTTCAAACGCCTCGGCACGAACCAAATGGTGTCCAACGTGCACGACTCAAGATCTAGGAACAGGGTCTGAAAACAAACAGGCCGAGAGACTGAAACAGAAGTTTGTGTGTTTTCCCGAGTTGGCTGTGGGGGATGCAGTTGGCATGAAGGTTTAGGCGGTTGGCACGGACAGGCGTTTCAGCATGGAGTATACCATGCCTTCTGGTGTCATCATAGTATTTTCATTACAAATCCTCTCCAAATACTGATTAATTGGCATAAATCACACTTAACTAAGTCAGCTCTGTCCCCCAGCCAGAAGGGGATCAGCTCCTGATGGGACTCCTAGTATCCGAGTGAAAACACACGATACCCAACCTGCATTACACACGGCAACCACTCACCAATCACCTAACAATCTCCTGATTACATCTTCACAGGGAAAACCAATGACATCGATAACAAGAGCCTGGCTCATTCTCCGTCGGATGCCGAAGACACAACACGCAAGCGCGCTTCCATTAATCGACTGTTTCACGCCGTGCTAAAATAGGACACTGACATGTTCTCATATCTTCCATCACGTTCTGGCGTTGAGGGAACACTCCACATCAGCCTAATGAAGTGTTCATCAATCAGCCTGGTGTATACAGAGATCCTGGCAGCAGGATTCTGAGGGAGCGAGAGAGAGAGAGTGTGGGGGGTTGGCACAAGCTGATGATGAGGGAGGACGTTGTCTGCCGGGAACATTTTTTGACGACCACCGTGCAACCGTCTCTCTCTTTTGGATCTCACTCCAGCATCTCTCTCTCTCCAGACTCTTTCTCTCTCTCTGTCTCTTTCTTTCTCTCTCTCTCTTTCTCTCTCTCTAGCCTCTCTTTCTCTCCAGCCTCTCTCTCTCTCTCTCTCTCTCTCTCTCTCTCTCTCTCTCTCTCTCTCTCTCTCTGAGGAATAACCGTCTCCCTCGCTTTCATTTGTTTCCAGTCAGAACGTCTTACTGAAGCAGCCCAGGCACACAATATCATGAGGTAAGTGCTGGCCGACCCCCTGACAGGATTAGGAGGACGGGCCTTGTGATGGAGGGCCAAGAGTTACAGGACAGACCGGAGACAGCTCAACACAGACTGGAGCTCACGCCGAATTAGGAGGGAATACTGGCTGCTGCTTCCCTTCAATAAAAAGCAGAGCCAAGTCAAAGCTGCTGGTTCAACACCCAGCATAGTTCATTAGAACCTCCCCTCATTTACAATGGATTTGACATCATCTTGAGGGGCGATTATTGCACATGTCAGTCGAGCTCTGATGGAGAATTCAGGCCTAGATCAGGGATATGGAATCCTAATAATCTCAAGGGTTTAAATGTCTGAAGCTCACGCCGAGCTCATTTCCTTTCCCCTGAAGGAATAGGAGATGGAGAAAACAGGTCTGAATCATTCTCGAGAACGCCATTTTACTCGCGATGACATCTTCATGGCCGACCGCCCACGCCATGGTGCTCTCTGGGTAACCCTGGCCAGCGGCTGGGGAACGTGGACAGAAACCTAGAACGTTCCGCAGCACCGTCTGTCACGCATGCAGCGCTCGGCCCCCGATAAGCTCCGCCCTGCTCCGCCTCCTGCCATCGCCTACGCACACGCTCACAGGAGACCGAGCTGGAGACCGAACACCCGCTCCTCCTCGCCCGCCCCTCCCCCATCCAGATGTCAGGGGGGGGGGGTCATGGCGAACACCACTGTGTTTCATCTGATGAAGAGCACGTGTATATAAATACCCTCAGCAGATGAAGGAAACCCTTCTCTCTCTCCCTCTCTCTCTCTGTTTGGTCGTCAGCCATCATAAGCATGTGAATTAGCTTCTCTCTCCCGGGCACCCCTCCCTCCCTCATCCCACCCCTCCCTCCACCCTCCACATCTGCAGGAATCTTAATTGGGTGGTGTCATGGCGAGATCTTATCCAGCCAGGAAGTGATGAGGATCAACTGGGATTACGGAGAGCACACAGGCTCGTGTACGCGGATACACGCACCCACGCACGCACACACACACACACCCACGCACACACACACACACACACACACCACACACACACACACACACACACACACACACACACACACACACACACACACACACACACACACACAGGCTCAGTGCTAAGGGATGGAAAGCTTCAGAAGAGATTGGGGATGGCGTCTTAGTACTATGTTAGCTCACTCCACTCCTCTCTCCCTCCACCCTCCTATGAGGAGTCCTTTCTGAAAGCTGCGGGGCTCGGAATGAAAAGGGACAGCCCGGTGTTTGCAGTGACACAGCAGCTTTGCTCACGGTGTGGACCCTGGCACGACCTGCTGAGCACATGCTACATGGGACTGGCACCCCTGAAAACACGTCATTGTGGGGGATCCTGCAAGCCCCGACGAGAACAACGGGGTCCATTGATGGAGATGCATCACAACACAACAATGAATCCTTTTGAGCAATTAAGGCTGGCAGCGTAGGGGAGTACTGCCTTGACGATGTTCTCTGGGAACGATGGGAGAGTTGTGGTTGTGTGTGTGTGTGTGTGTGTGAAAGATAGTGTGTGTGTGTATTTGTGTGTGTCTGTGTAAAAAAAAAAAGAGCGCGGGGTTGTGGGTCAGTAAACTAGGTTGGCCTGGCTGAGAGCTGTGTCAAAGGCCTCTCTGTACCCGAGCATCCATTCAGTCAGGTCACAGAATACAGGCATGACACAGATGTGACTGGGCATATTCATGTGGCTAAAGGACCACAGCACACAATGGACACCACAGCAGCATTCCAACATCAGCAATGATCCCTTTCAGAGCATCAACGCACTTCCTACTAGACTATCGACATTTCAAAACTTGGCTGCCAACATGCTTTGGCTATGACTGTTTACTTAACATTTCGGTTCTTTCAAATATGTTAGCCCGAACGTGAATGGTGGCCATTGAGAGCTGCTTAGCTTCACTTATCTGGCCCCTTTCTCACTGTGGAGGCTAGCATGCCGGAGTTGGAGGGATGTAAATATAGGCCGGGGGACGTTAATCTCTCATAGCTCCTCACCCCTCCCACCCGTCACCCGTGAAAGAGCATCGCAAGTACTAAGCACAGTTAACAGAGCGTCCATCTTCTGCTTGACTTCATTTATAAACCTGGCAAGGCGCTCTGTTGAAACCTAAGAGGGATGGATGGCACTATGGTTAAAATGTACACGGCTGAGGCTAACTGCGGCCATGCAGGAAGACAGAGAGTTCCAGTGGAGAAGGCTATCTAAGCAAGAGATATGTGACTGGACTGCCTTTAAGAGCCTGCTGGCCTTGTTCCCCCGTTAAAGGGATTATTCTGGATGCCTCTGGAGAACCTGCCCGACACCCGGGTTGAACCATATGGCCCGGCCCGCAGGGGTGGAGTTTATGAGTCTGTTGACAAGCCGGAGAATTTCGACTCCTAATGAAATTGTGGGGCAATATGTGAGGGCTGAGCGGGTCAGGGGGGGGGGGGGGGGCAACACGGCTTTCCAGATCCCAGCAGCGGCTGGGTAGATCAGGGGAAGCCTGGCCGCTCAGTGTAAACGTTAATGTCACTTACCAGTAAATGTAATCCGGAGGCTCCTGGGGGCCATTCAGACAGGCTTTTACAGTAACAACATACAGGCTGTTAAGTGATTCATGGGCACATGTGCTGTGGCCTTTTTACTCCCGAAGAAGCACAGCGGGGTGTCTGACGGGAGGCCGATTCTTACATTTACATTTAGTCATTTAGCAGACGCTCTTATCCAGAGCGACTTACAGTAAGTACAGGGACATTCCCCCCGAGGCAAGTAGGGTGAAGTGCCTTGCCCAAGGACACAACGTCAGTTGGCATGACCGGGAATCGAACTGGCAACCTTCGGATTACTAGCCCGATTCCCTCACCGCTCAGCCACCTGACTCCCATAATTCTTGTTATCACGACGACCTTCTGCGGGGCGTGCTAAGAATAACGTCCGCAGCTCTCGTGTACCCGAGGAAGACGACTTCACGGGACGTGGATTCTTTTCGGTTCTCGGTCTTTTGTCTCACTGTGCCTGGTAGCTATGATGTGGCTAGGCCTGACCGACCACTGAAACACTGCAGAGCTCAGCACATCTGATCCTCGACCTTCTGTTGTACTTTATAAATGCACCGTTTCTTTACGTTGCATTGGATAAAAGCGTCAGCTAAAATGATGTATTTTTGTATGTAACTGTGTTGCAGGGAGGGGGTGTGCGGATTTGTTCCTGCAGGGAGGGCAGCACAGCCAGCCCTGTGTTTGCCCATCCTCTTTAAAAGGCGCAGGGGGAGTAATCCAATTTTAGACATGATGTGAGATTTAGGGAGTCCATTTATTTACTCTGGTTGATGCACTCAGCGGCAGTTAAAGGGAGGTTAATGAGACTAAACAACTATTTATCTTGTGGACCACTCAGGCGATTTAGTACAAAGAATGGATGTTGTGTGTGTGTGCGCGCGCGCGCGTGTGTGTGAGTGTATGACTATTAATACATATGCTGACCCAATTATAGATGGGTGAAGTCAGCGTGGTGATTTGATTATTGTTGGAGAACCAAATCCCTTGGGTTTAACACATTAAAAACACTGCGGCTCGAAGTGTGTGTGTCCTCGTGTGTGCGTGCGTGCGTGTCTATTTTAGATGGCACTGACCCCGAAGGGTCACACTCCTGTGTTTTGAAAGCGAATTACCTCCCAATTGTCACCTATGGTGAGCCTGTGAGCTGCGGTACTTAACGCCTTGTCTACCTGGGTCGTTATCCTGTCAGGCCAGCCTGAGAAGAATGTTCTGTTCAACCCCACCAGGGACTCCCAGGTCAACTAGCCCCCTCTCCCCCCCCCCTCTCCCCCAACCTCTCCCCCCCCCACTTTGACCGCCAGCTCACCAGCGCTCTGCAGCCATGCGGCTCATAGATCACAGAGCATTTGAGTGAGCACCTCCAGCAACCCCAAATAGACCACAGCTTCCTGCTAATCCCAGATGAACAGGTGCTGCTATTTAAAGGCTCAAATCCTCTCCAATCCTGGAATCCTCGCCCTACCTGCCGAGTGGCTGTACTACGCGTCGGAGACAATGCTCTCGGTACCGGGGTGAGAGGTCAAAAAAGAAGACCGGTGGAGAACAAACGTGGACAATCACTGGAAGGAGATGCAGGTTCAAGGAGCCAACGTGCAGGCTTTTTTTCCACGTTTCAGTTCAAGCACAACGGTGATGAACCTCAAGGCTTGGACCGGCCTCTGGCGTTAGCGGGTACGCCTGAATCAACTCACAGTATCTCAGGTCAGACCCAGCTGACCACAGGCCCGAGTGGCTGTGAGCCGTTTAAGCCACAATGTCACAGAATATATCAATACAGCGGGATCAGAAGCGATTTATTAATTAAAACCGTTCGAGGCATGAAGGTGTCCATCTGCCTTTGTAGTGATGAAAACGATAGTCTATTCCACTTATCCTCAGCGCGTGGCACTTTCATACTGGTTTTCTCTATGCCTTGCTCTGACGGCAATCAATACCATGGGATGAAACACTGTGATGAATACCAAGTGTCACCTGGCAGAAGATGAAGCGAGTCAGGTTTGCGAAATGTATTTTCATATTTTTCTGTCACCTAGGGAAGCTGTGAATGTGAGTGTGTGACGTTGTAGTTGACAACAATATGCAATTAGCATGACAACGCTGGATAACAATTAATTTAGCAAAAGCGACGTCCTGTACAGGTAAACTAATCAATCATGCTGATTGCGGCAGCAGTACATTGGAGATGGAGTGAAAACTATATTGTTCCAATCGCTAATGAACCCCTTTATCCGTGGGATCAGCACCGCCAGCGATTACACGGCCATTGTTAAGACTGAGCTGAGAGGGGAGGCATGCGGAGTGGTCATAAAAATGTTTTTTTTTAAAGGAGCAGCAGAGATTTCCTCTCATTCTTGTGTGAGGAAACGTCTTGGGCAGGTTCACCCGGAGTGCTGATGTGACTTGGCTGATGGGGGGGAGGAGAGGAGGTTTTCTGTGGGTGCTATTCCGCTTTATTCCGCCTCGAGGCCTTTTGAAAAACCGAGAGAGGAAAAAGCCCCACTGAGAACACAGTACACCACCTGGCAGCCGCTGAGTGACAGCACAATATAGAGACAGCCTTGGCCTGACAACCCAAGTGAAGTATTGATGCTGCCCTTACAGTGACGGGTAGTCTTGGTAATGGCTCAGCAAGGCAAACAGAGGTTTCTGGGTGCGAGCCAGACAGGGTTTTAGTCCCGCTAATTACAATTTTCCCCCAGGCCACAAACCAATTTGTTTCAGTTTCAACACTGCCATGTTTCTCCACAGTGTTAGGGGAATGATTCTGGATGTCATTTTTTTAAGTGTTGAGAGGGGAGGGAACAAACAGCCTGAATGATGTTTCAAATTTCTAATTCAATTTATAAAGACAGCAGTGAAATGCACATTGACAGAGTAGATGAGGTGTGAACTTTCTCAGTTCTCTAAAATTAAATAAATAATACATTTTATTTATAGTGCACCCTTAACTGTTGAGGAAATCTTAGGGCACTACAGGTAAAAAAAAACCCTGAAAGTTAACATTTCGAAAGCAATCAAGAAATCAAGAAATACCAATAAAGAAATAAAACCACATGAAGAGTGTACAACTCTTTAAATAAGATAAGTCTTAAAGATAAAGGCTTAAAAAAAAATATAAGTCGATTGGGGTGAGTTCCACAGTCAAGAGCAGAGGGTGCAGAATCCCAGCTGGGCCAGAGGTGATCCTGTCGATGGCACTTCATATTCTAGATCATTCTCCACTTGTCTTCCCTAGAGCCTTGGTGGAGCCGCTCTACTTGAGCTAAGCAGTCAGACACTCAAATACCTTGTGTGCTCTGTGTCGTGCTGCTGATTCACAGTGGCTCAAACCAGGCATGGACTGAAACCCCCAGAGAGATGGAGGAACAGAAACACCAGCAGAGCCAGGAGGAACAGGAGCCTGGAACATCGCTAGGGTGATAAAAACCAAGATCTGTCTCCGACTGTTCATATGATGATAGTTTTTTTTTTTTTTGGGGGGGGAGAGGGGGGGGGGGGTTCTGGGATGGGCAGTCAAAAAATATACAACAATTAACTCTGGATAAGCGCGTCTGCTAAATGACTAAATGTAATGTAAATGTAAGTGGAATCTCCTGGCAAATCACTGGAGCGCAAATACATGACCCCCCCCCCCCCCCCCCCCCCCCCCCCCGTCACGAACACGACCAGACACAACAGGAAGCAGAGGGAAAGTTCTCCTGCAGCTTCCTCAGACACCAGCCAGCAAGCCAAACCCCTCCACTCCCAGTCTAGAGCTGGCAGCCTGAGGCAGACTACAGCGAAGGGAGGTACCCATGAGAGGCTGAAGGTATTTTTCCCTTTCCTCCATCAGTCAATGGATGTTTTTATCTCAATCCTGCCAACAGACTAGCCAGCCGTGTATAATGTTCCTGTTTCTATAAATGGCTGTTCAATGGAGAGAGAAAAAATGGCTGTGTGAAATATGACTTATCTTGTGAAAGGCTATGCTTCTTGCTCCACAGCACTTGTCAGAACAAACTTCAGAAGAGACAAGACTGTGATCCTGTCCCTGCAGAAATCAAGACCTACTTACACCACAACTACACAGCTCCTCAGTGGAGTGCAGCAGCCACATAGTAATGCGGCCATTTGTTTGGTGTAGCAATAAGCAAGAGATTTAATATTTATTCTCAGTATGACCTGATAGTATTAACAGTATCACAGAGAGATAGAGAGAGAGACAGGAGAGTGTGTGTTTGTGTGTGTAAGAGAGAGAGATAATGAGGAATGTTGATTAGGGCTTGTGAAATGTGAATCTGTTCATCTGTTTCTGCAACCTGGCCATGTCAAACTATAAATAAACACTGGTGGAGTCCTAGTTAAATCGTTTGGTCCCATTTCAGCCCATGGAGGGTGTAATTAAGCAATTTGTTTTCTTTTTAATGTCGCTGTGAGGTTGCAGTCAGCGGTTTTGTGACAGTGCATCGGCAGAGCTGGGTCATGCTGTCTGTCGAGGTGACAGACAGCATGGGGCACTATTAATTGTTTAGCCTTTCTACAAGAGCAAATCACCCTCAACTCTTAACCCTCAATCATCGTATCGTAACCAACATTCGTCAAGGTAATTTGCAGCTAGGCCCGGATGTTTCGGTGCTGGTATGGCTCGCTGGTTGTACAGAAGGGGAGGTGTTCTTGAAACCCTAGGGGGAGTGAGGTCATCAGTGCGTGACAGGACAAACGAAGGGGGGGGAGGATTTACAGTCAACACACAAGATGAAAGGGAGGATATAGTTCAACCTCTCTCGAACGCCACATTGGGCCTTTCTGGCGACAATTATATCCCCCGTTTCCAGACCATCAATTCATCAAGACACCCAAAGGGTATGTTTCCCTAAACAGTCCGAAACACTCATCCATCTGTGTGATTTGATAACTTGAACACGCTATTTCTACATCTTCTACCATTGGCAGTGGCAGGAGTCGTTGGGTCCTGCAAATCCCTCTCCCCCCCTGGGTGGAGTTAGTAATGAATAGGTCTCTTTTGAGGGCTGAGCCCAGCTGCTCAGCCTACAGTGGAAACTATGACAATCCACCAGCAGGTAGGAGAGAGAGAGAGATGGAGGAGAGAGAGAGATGAGAGAGAGAGAGAGAGAGAGAGAGAGAGAGAGAGAGAGAGAGAGAGAGAGAGAGAGAGAGAGAGAGAGAGAGAGGAGAGAGAGAGAGAGAGAGAGAGAGAGAGAGAGAGAGAGAGAGAGAGAGAGAGAGAGAGAGAGAGAGAGAGAGAGAGAGAGAGAGAGAGAGAGGGGGAGGGATTTATCACCCAATCTTACTTTTGTCAGTCCCACGCGGGCATCTCCATTCCTCATAATGAAAGCAGTGTTACAGTGAAGAGAATCAATTCACGGCCTTAGCAAAGCGCTTGAGACAACGGCAGCTGCAGGTGGTAAATAAGCGACATGGCAGCGCAGTCGTTCTTGCAGGGGAAGGAGTCCCCAGGGTTCTTGGCAGCCGAGAGGGAAATATATTTCACCCTCTCCTCTCCCTGCCTCAGAACCCTTTCCTGCGCATGACTAAACGCTTGTTCAGATCGAAGACGAAGAGAGAATGTCATCTGAAATGTCTCACACCTACACAATGAAGGAAATGTTTGACCTCAGAATGGCTGAACGGCTGGCTTGAGAAAGCTTCTTTTTTTTTTGCATCCGCCAAGAAGGGAGGTGGAAATCTAACGCAAACAACTTTATATCAGACACAGTAAATGCCTCTTTCAAGCAATATTTGGCATATAAGGGAGTTTATAGCATTGTGATTCCCAGCTGAGTTTCCATCTTTCTATGAAATCATGTTGCCCTCGACAACACCCCCCCCCCCCCCTCCTCTCCTTCATCACAATGGATTGTGCCATTTTGAGGAAACTCCCTTTGAGGAAAAAGGAAGGAAGTTCATCGAGAGCCTCTTCTTCTTCTTTGTGGTCATAAAAATCTAGCCGGCGTGGCCTTTCTTTGAGCGAGGCCTTCCTCCTTCCTGCTCCTGAGCATGTCAGCGCTCAGGAAACGCAATATCCAGTCTTGTGTGTGTGTACTTCTCATGAGTCCCAAGTTCCCCAAGGACATCTCTCCTTCGGGGAACAAAAGCTACTCTCAGGAGGTGATGGAGGTAGAACCAAGGAGGATAGAGGCAGTTTCTGTAAACACGTCGGCAGTACAGGATTGTTACCATGGGACTGGGAACATGAAAGGCTGGTTATTGTATCTAGATATTATATTCACGTTGCTCAGGCATATATACCGGTATTTTATTTATCTTTTATACTCCTCTGTAAAGCATTCTTGGGTGTGTTATTATTACAGCTCATGCTGTGCAATACTATTTAGGCTTCAGTTTGATTCTATGGCACACAGCCCACAAAGACAGCAATTCCATCACTCCAAGGACATGGGCTCAAGTCCTCCTCAAAAACACCACACAGATAAAACAATATTTTAATTGTAAGGATGAAGGGAGCTGAGCTGTGAAGTGAAAACTGAAATATTTAGAGTCCTGGTTGTCCCGTGTTTCACGCAAGGAAAAAAGAGGAAGGAGCTCTTAACTGATTCTGCAGGACGCCCGGTCGGCTCAGGCAGGATGGAGAGAGTTGCTTCTATTTCAGTCGACCCGACAGAGCCATTTACCAACATGCAACATACATCTCATCCTGGCCCCTGCTGGTCTCCTGGCTGGTCTGTGGTGTGTTTCTTCCATCTGTTCTCTCTCTCTGCAACCCTGTAGTCTCTCGACCATGACAACCCTCCTCTCTTTACAGGACCAGGGACAAATCACAGGGGGACAAATCGAAACTAATACTATATTACAGTAATGATATATGATATTGAAAAATGTACTCATACACAACCCAATTCCGTGTGAAGCTCTCCAACCATGCTCTTATGATACAAGAACACCTCCGCTGGAATTGCAATTTCACTTGAGACTGCTGTTAAGCTCGAATATCTATAATTAGTCAAACAACTCGATAGTTTTGAGAACAAGTGGTAGGCTGTAGGTTCATTGGCACAATGTGGATGGGATATAAATAGATGGCAATTGTAGAAATAGAACGTTTGTGATACCAGCTGCAGTCTTCTGCCACATAGTCAGCTGTTTCGCGTGGAATCCAAAGGCTGTTCTGTCGCCAAGCAACTTGGCTATTTATGGATTGTCATCTTCAGTTTCCTACAAACTTCTCCTGTCAATTAGACTTCCAACGCACAGCGATGCCCTCTGTTGTTATTAATCATCAATTAATGGCGGATATTTGTGCACTCAAACCGAGCATAGCGGCAGTTATGGCTTGAAACACCTGAGTGGCTGATCCAGGCATTCAGGGATGACATTTTGTGAACATCGATGACGGATCGCCCCTGATAACTTCCGTCCTCGTTGTGTGACGTCAGCTAGCCCTACACTGGCGCAGCTAAACTGCTGCCATATGATACTGGCTTCCAAATGCCTGAATTCTCAGTGAGGGCCACAATTAGGGACTCTAGGTTGTAATTTGTTAAAATGACGCTAGTTAATTATGAGAAGAAATACAGGAGGCACACTGACAAGAGACATGTCGCTAATTTCTCACAAAGATGTGCCAAAACCATAGACAAACTCAGGCAAACAAAATATCATTTTACTCCAAGGGCGAAAACGGAGCGCTCGAAAAATGTCTTCAACAAGCATCCAAGCTTTCTCTTTGTGTCGGCTCTTTCAGACGCCGAGATTCACTTAGAGACAGGGGTCCGGGCCCTGTGAACCAGCTGCCTGGACAGCCAATCAGGGGCTGGAGATCACAAAAGGGAAAAGGCAGGGAAGCGCAATCATTGTTCTCAATGAGACGGGGCTCACTCTGCTGTTGGAATCGAGCCCTGCAGAGCGCCAGCCCCGGAGGGATTATCCATAGAGAAACTAGGCCTGTGGTTCACAGTCACCTTGCCATGACTTCACTTCCATTTATAGCACCAAAAAAAAAGGTCCCATTTTCACACACCCGTAAAGCGCGTGTAAACAGTGTGCACTCAAGGAGCAGGTACATGTGCATTAACGCTACGCTACGTACTTTGCCCTCTGTTTGACCCAGTTGTTTGTGGGTGGCAGTCGTTTTGCCGACCTGGTAGCATCTCTGGCCGTGGGTTCTGAGTCGTCGCGTCTTGGAGGCGGGGAACTCACTTTGTGTGTTCAAAAAAGCTGTCTTTAGGGTTCTCCTAGATGGATCGGTGTGTGGGCGTGTGTGTCTCATCAGAATGCTGACACAGATTCTCTCACCCTTAGAGGGCAGCTTGGAGTCTATCTAGGAAAATGACCCCTGACCGACCCTTGACCAGATTTCACCATTCAAGAAATGCCAGCCTTTGGAGACTAGTGACATGGGAATAATCGCCTTTGTGTTTTTGCAGGTTGAATGCAACCGAATGGATACAAGCCGTCAGGCAACCATTCCCACAGTAGCAGATATGTGCTGCTTGTTTTCCACATAGTCCCCAAAGGAAGGTCCAAGTTGTGGAAGTGCTGACACGCACAACCCAGCACTATATACCTCCAGGCGAGGGTACGTGCGTACAGATTTTCTGTACGCACGTACATTTTTACTGGCTTGTAAAAACCCTTTTGAGTTGGCGGTGGTAGATGGTGGAGACGACATATTCCAACACAAACGCGAAAGGTACATCTCTCATTTTATATCCACCTACATTCACAAAATAGACTTGATTGTACGATTCATCAATTTCGATGCTTATACTCTTTTCTACTGCTTTTCTACTGTATAAAGTTGATCAACTTTATACAGTAGAAAATAATGAGTTGCCAACTTTATCAGCAGGCTTCATAACAGGCTGTGAGGGGACAGTAAGAGTGGCATTACCCAGAATACAGAGGCTAAAACATATTTTCTATTTCTGTCCCAGGCAGGTGGCAGAGCAGCGGGCACACTGGCTGGGGACAGATCCCTTTTTTAGATGCCAACGCACATATTGACATCCCCTGGTCTTAAAATGACACCACTAAAGACGTCCATTATCCCTCCCGTTACAAGCAAGGACCCTGGATAAGAACCATCATCTTTTTCCCTCTCCTTTACCTGTGAAAATGTTTTGGCACGGGGAACTGAATAACCGTTTTTATTCAGATTTGTTTAAAGCTGAGGGTGGTACTGAAAAGCTTTGATTGAATGCAGGTTTTCCTATTCATACTTCACGGAACTGGAGGAAATGACATAGCAACTCTGTTACACAGAATTACTACCTTGTCGGCGTGACTCAAATTCGTCCAGCTGCCGCTGTTTTTCCAGACAGCCACTGAATAGATTCAAGGTCAGAGCTCCACATTTGTGTGCATCTGACCAGGGGCAAGCCTACATGTGTGGGTGTGTGGTGGGGCGTATATGACCAGGGATCATGAGTGTGTGTGTGTATTGGGTGGAGGGGGTATATGTATGACCAGGGGCAGAGATAGGTTTGTGCGTGTGCATGTGGTGGGGGTATTTTGACCAGAGACAGGGATACGTTTGTTTGTGCGTGGGGTAGGTGGGGGAGAGGATGGTGAGGGGGGTGTATGTGGCTCGGGGCAGGGATATGTGTGTGTTGGCACCAGGCCTCCTCTCAGAGAGGGGGCTGAGAGGGACCAGCTTCCCGCCAGCCGGTGTCTTTCTGCTCCTCCACATTCAGGAGTCAGGTGGCTCCACTGTAACACAGGGGCACCACGGTGCTGCCAGCTGCAGCATCCAGCATCCAGCACCCAGCACGGCTCATTACGCCCCAGCAGGAAGGAGACAGCCACGGGCAGACCCGGAGAGAGACCAAGACACTTCACTTCCTCTCAAAAAACATGAGAGGGAGATAAGAGGGCCCCGCCGGCCTGTCTTTCAGCACGACGAATCTGTTCAGTCTCTCCCAGCTCCTCGGTATAGAAATGTTTTTGAAAGTTGTGTGTTTTTTTGTTTTTTTTCTCTCTCACCCAAACACAATCTGTTATTTTGCCATTCATCAAAGTGACGGTGTTCATCTGGCCGGGAGGGAGACCTCATCCTGCCTCAGTCTGTCACAGAAAAAGCTGAGTCACACTGTGTGTGTGTGTGCGCATGAGAGCAGGCTGCACACATCCAAGTCGCACAGGTGTCATCACGAGTCCCTCTGCTGCTGGTCCATCTGTCTCATTCATATCCATGGTGGCCGAACCCACGGGAACAGAGCGCTTTAGGTGACTAGCGCCAGGTGGCCTCCCTGAATGTACCGACAACACTATGGAATACTTTAACGCTAGCAAACGGAACACAACACACACATACGCCACACAGACGCTTTAAAATCAGGAATACTAAGGAATATGACCCCCTCCACGCACGCAACAAGCAAACACCCTTGTACATCTGTAGTGGTCAGATGGCTCAGCGGTTAGGGAGTCGGGCAATTAATCAGAAGGTTGTTGGTTCGATTCCCGGCCATGCCAAGTGACGTTGTGTCCTTGGGCAAGGCACTTCACCCTACTTGCCTCGGGGAGAATGCCTGTACTTACTGTAAGTCGCTCTGGATAAGAGTGTCTGCTAAATGACTAAATGTAAACGTAGCTGCACAGAACACAGCAAGACGTAGCTACAGGACGAGGCGACAAAACTAAGTGTTGAACAAGTTTTCAAACCTCTTACCCGTCGCTTGAAGTTGCTTTTGTCTGCACAAAGTACGGTCACTGGGAGACCTTGCCAGAACGGAAAAGCTGCCCTGGTTCAGTCAAGCTCTCCAGTTTGTACACAGAGGGTACAAATAAAGGATAAAAATGTCCTCTGGATGAGGTTAGAGATAAGGGCTTGGCTGTCAGCCATCTAAGAGGCAGCACAGTCACTAGGACTCTTGACTCACGGACTGGCCCGTCTCTCCAAACCCCACTGCTGAGATCCAGTGAGCTACCCGAGGCTAAACTGAGAGTAAGATGGTGTTAAGCCTCATCTGCAGACCATATGGTCCTCTCGAGGCATTTGGAGGAGTCTAGAAAGTTCTCTGAACACAAACTTATGTGAGTGGAGAAACAAATATACCTTTCCTTTCAATTAGGCATTGAGGAGGAGAAATGGAGTCACTGGTCCACGTGGCTGAATGACAACTGCCGGCCTTTAAGCTCCATTACCTGTTTCAATGAGACTGACATGCTCTAGGTACAGACCGGGGTAAAAATAGGCCTCACTTAGTCACCACTTAGGACGGCAATGCGAAGAGCAGATTGTGAATGAGCTGGGAAGCTGTTTGAATGGCAGCTCTTTGTCGCTGGTTCACTAAGCTCTGACACCCCACACAGACACGCTCCAGGTCCAGAAAGGCCGTGCTCTCCTGACATCTCAAACTTGCCCAGTCCATGGTCCAGCCATCCCAAGAGTCAGGATTCTGAGCACATCGAGACAACAGTTTGACCGGCGTTTCATAGCAAGACTACTGTGCTAGTCGAGACCCCCAACTTGATCTTATTTTCTACTGCGGATATTCTGTGGAGAATAGAATGTGTGAGTGCGTGCAGAGCTGCAGGTGAGTTGGAACTGAGCGCAGCCAAAACTCAAGAACATGAGGTCATCTTGTACTTCCTGTCCGGTGTGAAAAGACGCAGGACTTGGGCACGGGCATGCAGCAGTTCTCCTGGGCCATGGGGAATGTCGCGGATGAGTGCTCTCTGTTCCTCTCTATGACAGGCATGTTTTGAATGCATTTTTGGGGAGGTGTATGCGCCCCGAGCCATTTGAACACTGCTCATCTGCACCTTGTACCTAAGTGAGAACTGTCCTTTTCAGAGTGGCTACAGCATTGCTTATCACCATGCTCTTCAATCCCAAATCTTGGGAAACCTAGGCTCTACTAAAAGGACTATGAAGATTTAGGTTCACCGATAACCTATTCAGGATCAGGTCATAAAACTTGCTTCCGATAATACGCCCTACATCACGGCTTATGTATCTGATGCCTTGAGTAGGCTATAATCTATGAGGCAGTCGGTTGATCAATATCCTCATTCATTCTGACTATAGTTCATTAGGCGTCTCGCCCGCCATCAGCACAGACTGGACTTGAAAAATGTGCCTGCCGCAAAAGCAGTCTCCCTTGTAGTAAATATTCCTCTCGGGTAGCTTACTAGTTAAGCACTGGATTGCTAAGCAATCCATTTTAATACGGGGCTGCTTCTGAGGCATGCAGAATTCACAACACGGGCGATGTGTCACTGCTCTAGCTAACCTGCGGGCTAACTGACGCCATGTTTCCATTCCGCAACTCAGGCAAAGTCACCAGGCCATCAAACGCTAATGACGACACAAGCCCCGTTTAATTGTGTTGAAAAGGTTACAGAGGATTGCACTTTTCCTACAGCGATGGTTAACGTGATTACTGCTTTAAATAGTTATAATAAAAGCATTTCAAGCTCATTAATGCAAAAAAAAAAATACAAAAAAAAAATGCTACCACAGTTCATTCATTACATGGTTTAATCTGTTACCGCTCGAAATACTTAGACGAGCAAATAAACCCAGCGATGGAGCCTGCCCTCCCTGATCCACGATCGCATTCTCCCCCTCGCACAACACCTTGAGACGCGTGCCAAGCCGGAGCTTGCCCAGCCAGGCACCATAGTGGATGTGAGGGCACGACCCGGAGCTCCCCGAGGGCTGCTGGCACGGTGCCCAGTGGAGCCGGCCTGCTGGCCAATCCAACCCAGCCAGGGTGCTGCGAGGACGGACGGTACCCTGCATGTCTAATCCGCACAGTCAGGTAAGGGGGGGGGGGGGGGGGTCTCGCCGCACAGCCTGTCCCCAGCTGTCAGCACAACTCCCCTGGGGGCCCTGTCTCTAATCCCCCCCCATCCCCCGGGCCAGTTGTCCATACCTATCGGGAACAGGAGCTCTATTTCAACTCTCACCTGCCCGGCAGACACAACTACACGAACAGCAGCCAATCGCGGCCGCGCTCCCTGACAAAGTTGTTGATGTTGGTCCTTGAGGCAGGCCTTCCCTCGTAAACAGGTGCGGTTTCTCGTTACTGCACATTTCCTTTGCCTCGTTTGGTCCTCAAATGAAATCAATTAGGGAAGTAGTTGGCGTTCCAGGAATGAATGAGTGCCCGACTGGTCATTAAATCTCCATCGGTACCTGAACTCACCTCCCCCCACGGTCTCTCTCACCACATAATTACAGTTGCCAATCAAGTATGCCAAGTTAAGATAATTACTCGGTTCATTCATCTACATGGGTCTTGAAAGACTATGTAAACCAGCTAATGCCAAGTTTCTCCAACACCAGCATGGACAATTAGGGATGTCTTCAATATAACAACAGTAACTGACTTAAGACTGGGACTGAAGGTTTTCATGAAATCTTCGCACAGATAGACACCTCTGTCCTGAATACAAATCTGTGACTAACCGCAAAAATAACTCGGTCTTAAGACATTCAGCCCACATTCTCAGCTGCGCATTCTCAATTTGCGCTACCCTGGGTATTAGTGAACACGCTGAAATATGCTTAGGGAGAGAAAACACGGGGCCTTTTCTGAGAGGAGCGCCCGAACCACAAAAATAATTGAATTAAAACGCAGAGGAAGAGGGATTGCGGGAGCAGAGAATAAGCCCAGAGGAGCCCATCTGAGAGGCTTTGAACTGCTCCACTTCAGAGCCCATCCTCCTCTCTGAGAAGAATTGCCTTGTCACGACACATAATACAAGTCTGGTAATGCAGGTGGGGGATAGGGTGCATTATATCCACGGTCTGTACCACTGTCTCCCTGGTTGTAAGGGCGACGATCATCCAGCCACACAGGCAATCTGATGTCGGCGGGGAGGAACCAGGGGAAACACTGAGACTAACTAAAGTCTTGTGTTCCGTTCAATCTAAATAGAACTCCTTTGATTCGTGCAGACTACATTAAAGGTTTCGAGGATATTCACATTAAATTCCATGGGCGTGCATCCGGCAGAGGGGAATTAGCTGACATTGACAGAACATAAAAACACAACAAAAAAAACGAATACAGTAGAAAGTGGAAGTGAGAAGGGGGTGGACGGTGGTTATCTGTATGCATGTGATCCAGATAATTCTCATTATCATCATGTGACGTTGAAGCCCGAGTGCATTTGTTCAGTGTCATCCAAGTCCAGCCCCACACGCAAGTGAGTCTTCAGCTTGTTCATGGCTCACTTGAAAAGAGAGTGCAGCGAGATAGTGAACAAATATTGAGCAGAGAGTGTTGACTCAGCCCTAAATGGGAAGCTTAACTGTGCATTTAAAGCATAACGTTTTCTCAAAGCACCCGCAGCATCAGGCCATTGTTACTTTCCTTCTTCCCCAATGCCCTGGCCTCTCCCTGGCCTCTCCCTGGCCTCTCCCTGGCCTCTCCCTGGCCTCTCCCTGGCCTCTCCCTGGCCTCTCCCTGGCCTCTCCCTGGCCTCGTGTAGTTTACGTCAGCGGCTGCTATACAGAGAAAAGGGGATCCTGGTTTGTGTGTTTGTGTGTTTTGAGTGTTCTGCAGAGTTTATACTGTGCAATAGTCTTCCTAAACCTGGGGCTTGCTCCTCCAAGATTACCTCAGTCCTACCCAGACAGACCCCGGAATCACGTGAGATTAAACCCCAAGCTGCCAGGCACCATAACCCTAACCTTAACAAATCACCCCCCAAATCTCAGCGCCAGCCCCAGCCCCAACCCCACCTCCGGCCAATATACCCAGGATTTATGGTGGACACACCCAACCTCCATACCCCTCCTCTGTCTGGCCGCACAGGGATTATTTACCAGCCCTCTCTGGGATCTGTCAGGCTGGGATGGAGGGGTTCCAGACAGTAGCATGCGAGGGTTAAGCGTACTGGTATTCACAGAGGGGAGTGCTGTTAAAACCACTGTGTGGGATCAACTGGCTTTGGCCGTCTCATTAATGGACATGGCGTTTAATCAGGATTTGAGCAATTACCCCACTGTTGAGAATGGATGGGGGGGGGTACAAAATTCTGCATGCAAAGACAGAGACACAGACACTAAACAGCGGCCGAACACGACAGGTTTGATGCATTGATTATGGTTTTATGGTTATCTGTCGACAATAGCGAGGCCTCTTTGCGCCGATTGGCCGAAGACGCCAACGTCTGTTGCTATGCAACTGGGTACGGCTCACTGGGTCGCAGGTTTGAATCCTTTCCCGTGTAGCGCTTTGGACGAACGCGCCTGCTAAATGGTTAAGTACTATTGTCAGTGTGTGGATTGGTTCCCCCATGGAGAAACAGCATGTGTTTCTGAGACACATGAAAACCCCTGATGACTAACACCACCTTACTGCATCGACACCAGCCTTGTTGTCAAGACAGAAATGGCGCAGACAGGCTTTGCCACTGGCGGTAGTGAAAGGAAGGTAGATAGTGAAGCCAGCTCTTCAGCCGAATTAGGTTTCTGTGCGTGTCATCCAGAGAACGGCCGAGACAAAACAGAAAACATCCTCTCTCCAGATTAGATAAGGTCGCGTTGAGCCTCTTTCTCCATCTCTCTCTTTGTCTCTGTCTCGCTCCGTCTCTGTTTTCTCTCAGGCTCTGTTTTCTCTCTGTCTCCGACTCCCTCTCTCTCTGTCTCTATCTTTCACAGTCCACACCAGATAACTTAAGGCAGACACATACACACCAATAGAGAAACCAACACAGTCAAGTTAGACAGCCCGTTGTACAATTTGGGAAATATTGGAGTGTATTCACAGTTGCACTATAGCAACACTTCTCATCATGCAATTATTTTATCACCCAAACGTAGATGGAGGATTGTATTATTTATATATCGATATAACACTTGTCGAGTAAAATTCCAGTTATTTATTTGTTCTTTAACACAGTGCCTGATGCAAGACACCAGTCTTCAAGTTGTGTTGTGGAAAGTTCATTCAGGTCTGTGGTCTCATACGACACCAAGCCAAGAAAAACTAATCACCAGGAGGAAGTCTGTGGCTGGATATTTTAACGTAGAACTCCGGTTAAAAACGGTTGTTGAGTGATATCTCTGTCAATGGTGTGACCCCACCGCTTTCTTCCCCAGCTCCTACAAAGACAAAATCGGTTTTATTTCAAATCCAACCAGAAACTGGAGGTATATCAATACCATTATCTGTATTTACTAGAGTTGAAACACACCAAGTCACCAAGCTGCCTAAAGCGACAAATTAGCCTCAATCAGAGCTTATAGTGAGCGGACAAGGAATAGTATGTGAATCACACACAGAGGGTTAGAGTTCCCACTAGGCGATCCATCCAACAGGTGCCTGCAGGTAAAGCCCGCTGTTTCATGGAAGCTGAGCAACGAGCCAGTGTCCTATTTGACTGTGTTTCAGCAGGCTGCGCTTTGCTCTGCCTACCTCAGAGGGTGACATGCTGATGAGTCACACATAAACGCTAAGTTCTGCTTATCACATGACATGGCTACCAGAGCTCAACCGAGATCTGAAAGAAAGAAACTACTGAAGACCTTGTGATGGTAAGGGAACTGGGAGAATGTGTCATGCATGTAAGTCTAAACAGATTATATTGGTCCTGTGACTTTCCTATCAGTAGACCTATGTCTTTGGTACAGTATATCACCATGACAATGTAAGCCCACCCCTGAACAGGACACACGTCTACAAATACACAAATCATCCCATGTTTGAACAGGATTTCATAGACAATAGATATTGAATATTTTACATCCATTTGTTTTCTCTACAGCAGTTTCTGATGTCTGCAGACAAGATGGGGATTGGAATGTTCATCTCAGAGAACACTGTCCCTGAACATGAATTTCAATGAATAACGAATACTGTGTTATATAATTTATTGAGTGTCCTGAGGTTTGGTTAAAAAACTAGATGACAGCTTGAGAAAGTTAAAAGGTACTTGTTGTATCGCTGCAAAGTACACAGTCAAAGACAGTTGGGCGGGAAAAGGCCCAGGCCTTGGAACCCTGGCTTCAAAGCCAGTGACCACTTGCATTTCTATCGGTCTGCTCTTGGCAGATGAGTGAGTGCTGGTGCCGTTTGATGTGCCCATCTCGAGGGACTTTTAACATCCCACTTAAAAAGACATGGAAAAAAAACAAGACAGAAAAAGACCAAAGATATGAAACGGCACGCCCTTACAATCATGCAGTCAATCACCCCCATCGTCCTCTCTTTCCTCCTCTTTGTCGATGAACAGCACGCACGCACACACACACACCCCCACACACACGTGTGTGAGGTTCTCTTGATTGAACTGAAAGACTACACTGAAGTCCGGCTCCACAGACCAGCCACAGCCCCTCCCAGCCTGGAGTGACAGAAGGAGAGCTCTGTTTCTACCTCGTCATGGACTCCCGCCCCCCGCCCCCCGCTCTTCCAAAACTACGAGCGGGGGAGCAGGGTGGAGACTCCCAGGGTGGGAGAGGCTGGAGGTCCAAATCAATGCCACATGTTTCCCAGGAGGGGTTTCGAGTCTCTCTCGTAGAGGCAGGACAAGGTTGGGGGTAGGGTGCAGAGTCCAGCAGAAACACACTCTCCCTGCACCATAAAAAAAGGATCTCACTCCCCTTTCCCGCACTTTTCACCCACCACATACTCCGACCGCCTTGACTACACATGGCTCCATTTAGACTGGACCTGGCATCACAAGGCCTGGTTTATTTTGGGCTTGGAAGGAGCCAAGAAAAGTTGCAGGGCAAAATAGAAAGCCATGGAAATGCACAAGGGAGGCAGCCATGAGTTAGACGTTTGAAAAAGCCTTCCCTCCTTGACTGAGAAAGATAAGATGTTTCTCCTGCTGTTTGACGCATATTTGTTTGAATGAAGGCGCAAGGTGCACGAGAAAATGTCCACAGTTGCCTGTATATTGGAGTAACAGGACAGAAAGGCAAGCTAAACCAGGGGTGGCATCAGTTCATTAGAAAGTCTAATACATAATTCAGCAAACCCCTATGGTAAATGCCAACAAGTGAATATTGATCCCAGTCTTGTTCAAAGCGTTTGGTTGGTCCCAGATACAACGGCACGGAAACACAATCCTCATTACAACCACTTACACCGACATTTTCCAGCAGAGCCATTCGAGAGGTGGACACTGTTGGCTACAAATTTACATCATACTCGGAACAATGGGAGGTTTCGCATTGGCTTTGTCGAGGGGCTGGGAGTTAGCACGGGTATGTGGCTTGGGCAGGACTCTGTTCTGGATGCATGGCACAGCCAAGGGAAGCCAATCACTCAGCATTATCTTAACCTAGTTGTCAAGCAACGACAGGAGGGCTGGGAGGGAATACGATTAGAAGACCTGGCCTTTATCTGTTGGCCTCATTCACTCATCAATACCAATGCCGGGCAGAGAAGGCAGGCAGGCAAAGCAAGAACGCAGGCAGGCAGGCTAGCAGAGCAGGCAGAGAAGGCAGACAGGCAAGTGATTTCTAAGTAAACTCTGGGTGGAGACTGTTCGGGGCCTGCTTCTGGATGGCCCCAGAGTCGGGGGCAGGGAGGCCACGGGAGGAGAAGTTGTCTCGCCTTCATCGCTCTGAGGATTTTCACCAGCTGGATGTGCCATGGTGTTGGAGGAGACTGGATTGATTTATGGCTCCACCCTTCTATTCTGTATTAGAACTCTCTCTCTCTAGTGGTATATACTGTGTGTGCATGTGTTTCGGAGGTGATGATGGAATGTGTTAAGTGCTCGTTATCAGTCAATTTCAACTTTCCCTAATGAATTATTTTATTACTTGAAAAGCCTCGTCTGAAATATGCATTTGATCTCATTATTGTCACATTGCCTCTATATTTTTAGCTTGCAGCAATGAAATCCAGATTTAGATTTACAAAGCCCCATCGGAGAAAGCATGAGTCATGCCGCCGTCTTTATTGTTTGAGATAAAGTCTTTGCTGTTCGCCATAGGTTTGCCGTTTTTCTAGATACACGTTTTAAATCATGTATTTTTTTTCCTGTTTTGTTTTCAGTGACACAAAGCACAATCAAAGATGAATGAGAAAATTGTGCACTGTGAGCAAAACTAATATCATAGTGTTTTATTCAAGGTGAGTGGACATAAAAAGAGGATAACATATTTGTTTTGCATCTAGCAAGTACTTTCCCCTTACATTCTCATACAGAACAGACAATGGCACAGCCCTGTAGCATATTGGATTTATCAACCACCAGGACTTCTCGCCAAGGCACTCATAAAAGCCAAAAAATGGAGGAAGTTATATTGCTATCTAATCTGACAAAGCTAACTGAAGCATTCCCAGACCATCTTAAAGCCTGTCCGTGGTTGGACAAGGGTATTTATCTCACCAACCAGTTGTGCAACGTTTTTTATGTACGGGCCGAGACACCTCCAGCCATGCTGTTTCCATCCAAGATTATCTGTGTTTATCCTGTGGGTGACACGAAGGCTGAAGTCCATTCTATCCCCCTCATACGAAAGACCCAGTGGTGGTAGTGATCGACAAATCCTGTTATCATCATCCTTGACACTAACTCTGTGTGGCAGTGCATGACAGGAGCATGGAATGATCAGAAAGTGACATGAAACATGTTTTGACATATGGACAGGCAAAGCCACTCCCATACTGAGAAGATTGCTCATTTCTGAGTGCTGGTTAAAAATACTGAATGAACTATACAGAGTAAAACTGAAACTAGGATTAGTGTAAAATACTACAGATGGTGTACACCAGACAGCCCATAACCCCTCATGCCATTTCATCATTTTATCCTGTAAGCAACGTTAAAGTACACAATTCGGATACTGTGATAATGTAAATTAACTAATCATTCAACCGGAATGAAATACACAAGGCTCCACCCTCAAACATGTAGTAGTTCACAGCGGTGTAAAAGCTTTATAATGGACCCCAACACCAAGATGTGAGGCACTAGCAAACACAGCTGGAGTGTCAATCACATCTCCAAACATAGACGACAGCGGCTATACTGGCACAGGCGCAGATTAAGATCAAAGGGAATGAATGTTCAAATACACTCCTGAACGTTAAACAAATGTTGCTGAGATTAGGACAATGTTTTAAAACACCACAGTCTGGAGGACACGTCATGCATTTAGCAAAACTCTAATCCCACTGGGGTGAGCAAATCTGAGATTATCAGGAACCCCTAGCCTTTGACTTCCTGATGCACAAATTACACACACATACAAACAATGAGTGGAGGAGGATGTGAATAGGCATCGAGTGATAATGACAAACAATGAATGCTCCAGGACACAGACATGAATAAAAGTCAATTTCAATACATGCATTTTGTAAAGTAGGAAACAGATGTGGAAATTCAAGATTAGATGTCTGTTAGTCCGAGTTCTCAGTCCAGGCTCTCGTTCAGCTCAGTATCAGGAAGATATTCTGACTCCAAGTGCAACCAGCAGACTCCTCTATAATTTATTGCCATAACAACAGCTAAGTATGGCTCCAGTTGACATGATCAATGGATAGTTTCCAGAAATCCATCTCACCCTGTCTTGAATGCCAAACATTACACATGATAGCAACAAACGCTAGCAGCAAAGCTGATATCATTTCTGTATTGCAGTCGTTATGTTTCAGACAGACAGGTAGGATTCCTAATCTAGGCCTCTGTATTCCTTACATATCCTATCTATAGTATGACTATATTTTGTTTTAAAATCAAAAACACTATGAGTTTTAGATTTGATATTGCTGAGTCATGGGATACTAATCACGTGTCATTGTGAGATCTTCTGGACAGTACGTGACCATCCTGTTCTGTCATGGTTATTGCCAAGACCAGATCCTACCACGGAGATAAATACAACTGTCCAAATGTGTTCTAATTGTGACCGTGTGAGGCACTAACTATGCAAGTCACACTGAAGAATGAGGGCCATATGTTTCGCTTGTGTGCTAGCAAGAGTACAAGCTCTGGCTCCATGTCTCCACCCTCGCAATCCATCTGACACGATATACGAGGAGCTTTTCTCAACAACTTTGCCAGTGATTCACTGTCAGCCGACAATAGCTTGCAGGGAGATTTGTCAACAGGCTGACTCTTGGAAAACACATGTGTGGCCTCATCTGTGAGTTCTAATACATGGATCCAGTACATGGACCCACTGGCAGAGATGCATTCATGTTGTTAACCCCTCACCCACCCCATATCTGGTCATTTCTATTTAACTGGGGAATCAGTGAGCAAATGGATCAAGCCCTAATCCTCCCCATCTAGAGGAGGGATCCACCCTGAAAGATATCTTAAAACTAACCCCCAGATTAACATCACCCGGACAGTAAAAATCAAGTGCATAGATTTGGAAGGTCCAGCTTCTTGAAGTAGATATATCCTTGTGTTTGTGTTCACTTGTATGATTCATGAAGTGCACCATTTGTTTATGCAAAGCTTCTTACCGAGGCCCACTGAGAACTTGAATTGTTTAAGGGACCATACAAATAGCTTCGGCAATCCACATGCCTCTCTGTACTGCTAGACAAAGTGCAAAATACTTCACGTATTTAATGTCATGTACAGTCTTCAATATTTAATGACACATTTCAGAGTGAAAAGGTTCAATGTTGATGTAACTGCCCGCCCTCCCGCCCGCCCGCCCCCCCTCCCCCAGCTAAAAAAAACTTGAACCTGGGGTGCGGTGCAATAGCTTACTGATGGGAGGACCGTGTTTGCACACAACTCAGTACTAGATGTACCTATCCTTAATATTCACTGCTCGTCGTCAAAATCAATTGGCCGCAACAATTAAGACACTTCGGAAATGTTTAAGTGGAATCAAGAATCTGTAATGCAGCATGCAACAATGTAACCATTCCCGGCTTATTTGTATCAACTTTCAGAGCCTGTGGCAATTTCTCCCAGGCAAGAAGATGGCTTCTTGGGTGCTTTGACGACTGCCGCTAGCTTTTACAGGGATGTTTGTATAACGTCTGTTCTTAAACATTGGCTATGTTATGACAGCACCCGTATAGCAATTACATCCTACTAAATATATCAAAATGTGATACTTGCATCAGTCAAAATAAATAGGACCAATTTAGCCGTGAACGTCTTTAAACCAGGTGTCCAAAAACTTCACCAACATTCTCCCGACATGGACTAATCCCGACCAGGCTCCTACACGGGATTTGATTTAAATACATGAAACTTTTGATTCAATTAAAAGCAGGGAACACAAACTTACGTGAAAACGAAGAATAAGGTGGTGGACCCCACAAGAAGTGTGGCAGCAGTAGAGACTGGGATGTATTTGGTGGGTTTAAATCTCTTTCCAACGCTGTTGGGCATTCTGTAATTTCCACATTCCTCAATTATTTATTCCGATGGAGGTGCATGTCAATTTCCAGTGTGCAATTTCAACAAATGGGTTAACGGTTTAACCAACTCGTCTATGGGACCGCTAAAAGCACACAGATATAAAGATAGACAGGCAGAAATACACCGCTCCGAAAGCCTGGAGATCCACCCTTGCAATCCAGCCCACTAGTGAGGTCACAGAAACGCTTGAAGGGTGGAGCTTCGATGCAAAACGCAAGAGGGATGCTCGAGCATAGTAGACTGCAAAATAAATAACTATCATTAGGCCTAAGATTTAGAAAAGAGATGTGAATATAATCAAATATAATGTGTTAAGAGTTGTTGGCGTGTTGTTGATATCATGTGGTTAAACTCCGTAAATATCCATTATTCTAAATCAAAAATTTGAAAAACAACTCACAAAATACACAATTATGCTTTCCACATTTTATTTACATGAATGCATGGAGTGGAAAAAAAACTGACACTGTACAGATTGCCTAGAGGAAAATATGATGGGCAACGGTAACCTAATTAAACAGAGTTTGAAGCATAGGGTTTGAAGCCTCAAAAACTATCCACCCGTTACTTATAATTGTGTTAAATCAAAGTTTTCTCGCATACTGTTGGCCCCCTCTAGTGGCAAAAATGGTCACACTTTTGCGTTTATTTAATAACGAGCTCTATTGGTACTTCTGGGCAACCGTACTTCCAAGCACTTTGACCAATCAGTCTGTTGAGCGACCAAGTCAAGCTGAATCCAGGTAGACCACCATTGCAGGGTTTATTTTTAGCCAGCGATTAAAGAGTCACATGAAGATATTCTTGCATGTAGAAAACCGCAGACAACCTCGAGATTATCCTGCCCTGAGTCTTTTCAAATCATCCCGTCGTTGTGCGTTACGTTAGGGAAGTAGCTTTAGCTCGTTGCCCGATCTAGTGTTTCTAGCAAGTATGTCATATCGGAAAACATTCAGACTTGTATGTGGGTTCGCGGGTGGGTCTGCTGTTCTAGTTTTCGCAGTAGCCGCCGCCGAATCTCGTGGGCATTTCGGTACCCACAGCCGGGGAGAGACCAGCCCATGGGGTCGAATTCCAGCTATCCAGGCTGCACAGCCGGCACAGACGTGGCCAGCGGGGAGTCATACAGCTGGAACAAGTGGACGTACCTGGGACTTTAACTGGGACAAGTATGAGTCTTATTTATAACGTCCGACATGTCGCTTAGTTGTACAGTCTAGAGCTGATTATTCAGCAGCGCTGATTGACAAGAAGTCAATGAGGTTGATCGAGCTTAAACGTCTCTACGTTAATCTCCTCCGTTCCTCCTTGTCCTGAACTAGACGTGATCCAACTACGCTATTGAATGGAAAGAAGAAGGAGAGCTTGAGTGAAGACCCAAGCACAGAACAGGAGAATGGCAAACCCAAAGCCACACGCAACATCCTTCTAATTCGACATTCCCAGTACAATTTAAGTGGGACTGGAGACAAGGAGAGGATCCTCACACCACTAGGTGCATTGGAGACAGAAAATTCAGATCCCTACTATCTGCACTCTGTGCCCTTTGATTGTTTGTTAATATGTCTGAGCTTGAAAGTGAAGTTCCACAGTGGAGATTTAAGTGGTGAATGGTTCCAATGCTGTCAGCTGAATTGTGAGACTGTGTTTTTTTTGCACCAGGCCGGGAACAGGCAGAGCTGACTGGTCAGCGCCTAGCAACGCTGGGACTGAAGTATGACATCCTGATCCACTCAACCATGGCCAGGGCCACTGAGACCGCTCACATTATCAGCAAGCACCTCTCAGGTAACTTTTAAGTTCAACTTCAAGTTTGTGCTTCATACTGATTATTCAAATCAAATGTTATTGATATAGCCCTTCTTTCAAGCAAGTCACATAGCGCTTCATAGATCAGCCCATATAATCACTCGTTCATAATCCTTTTGTTCAGTTACTCAGAAAAGAAATGTGATTTGTCTTTCTTTCTGCCTTTGGTGAAGGAGTAGAATTGGTGAGCTGTGATTTGTTGAGGGAGGGCGCGCCAATCGAGCCCGTGCCCCCAGTCACCCACTGGCAGCCTGATGCTGTGGTAAGACACACACACCCCTGCTCTGGATTTCGACCGGGCCCCTGGTCCAGTTTCACATCATTAATTTACAAACGCTGTGCATTAAGGTTCCATTTACCGCTATGGTAGGCCCAGTACACCCCTCGTTTGGGGTCAGGTGGGTGAGCGGTTAGGGAGTCGGGCTATTAATCAGAAGGTTGTTGGTTCCTGGCCGTGTCAAATGACGTTGTGTCCTTGGGCAAGGCACTTTACCCTACTTGCCTCGGGGAGAATGTCCCTGTACTTACTGTAAGTCGCTCTGGATAAGAGCGTCTGCTAAATGACTAAATGTAAATGTAAAGGGGCAGTTGGAGGTTCTGTCGCAAAAACCAGATCCATGTTTACATCCACCTACCCCTGGACATCCCAACCTCCCCCGTACCAAGTTTCCTTGTACGGCTTAGCCGTAAGAAAGTGTAACTACATACCTGTTTTTAATGTACCAACAATGTTGGTTCTATAGGCATTGCCTTGCAGTTACACAGTAGTTCATGAAACCTTAATGTGAACTGTTGCCGTTTATTCTGTTTCACTTGGTCTGTTATATCCGCTGTGAAATTTCCATGCATTCTTTGTCACCCTCCTGTGTTGTCTGTTGTCTGTCTTACCATATTGGATCCGTTTCCAGCTCCTCTCAACACTGAATACATCATGAATTGCACTGCGATGACAATACTATTCAATGCAGTGCAATGGAATGTATTTAGGGTCTGTTTGATATGTCTCTCCACGCACCCTCCTTGCTGTGTTCAGCAGTACCACGAGGACGGGGCTAGAATCGAGGCGGCGTTCCGCCGGTACATCCACCGGGCCGACCCCAAGCAGACGGAGGACAGCTACGAGGTCATCGTCTGTCATGCCAACGTCATTCGCTATTTCGTGTGCAGGTGTGCTAGCGCGACCGTTTTGCTTTGCCACTGTCTGGGCCCATGCCCTTAGGACTCGCAGGCATTGCATTACTTTATGTTGACGTGTCCTCAATAATAGATGCTTCGGGATGGTTTTCGAAAATGTGGAAAGTCCCTGCTTGTATGTTAGGCTTCATGTTTGTGTTTGTGTGTCTCAGAGCTCTCCAGTTTCCTCCAGAGGGCTGGCTCAGGATGGGCCTCAACAACGGCAGCATCACCTGGCTCACCATCCGACCCAGCGGCAGGGTGGCGCTGAGGACTCTGGGAGATTCCGGCTTCATGCCTCCAGACAAGCTCACACGGACCTGACCCCCCCCCCCCCCCCCCCCCCTTTGCCATTGCGACAGGCGATCGGTCGCAGGGCTCATCCGCTCTCTATTTTTCCTTCAGTGTCTTGAGAGTTAGCTGTCAGTGTTATTTTTGTGAACGTGCAACGAATGCTACCTTGATGTGGTGTTGTGGTCTCTCCCCGTGCCGTACGTTTGCATTGCATCTCGGGAGCGCCTTATCCCTGCAGGTTTTGTATTGAACAGAGGGGAGCGCATGGGATCTGACCGCTGTTATGGGCGCCTGAGGAGCCAAGCAGGTTGAAAGACAACTCACCCGATGACGGTCATTCAACATGAATGTAACCTTTTTAAAGAATTTTGAAGAAACGGCGACAACGTCAAAAGAGAATTCAAACATATTTCTTCGTTTGTACGGGTAACGCGTATACCAAGGTTTTTTTTTCATGTGTTTGTGTAAGTGGAAACTTGGAATAAACTGTCATGGTATTGAGTTCCGCGGTCGTGTTTCACTCGGGGGGTTTCCGGGAACAGGATTGATAACCAGGAAAAAGGGAAGTGGCTCGAAGGACAGGGAAGTTTTATTGATTTCTTGAAAGCAAACGAATTTCGGACATACAGAAAAAGGGAGAAATAACACCATGAAAGTTTTTAATAAAGCACAGAATGCCAAAGCACAATAAGCATGTTTTAAGTATTTAGGTGCATTTTTGCAGAATTCCACATTCATGAAACCAGGATGACGTGGGTCCTCAACTTTGAGCACAAGCACAACAATCCAATCCTCTCAATGAAGGCGTTACCCTCAAATCCAGACGTTTATTTCAGGGATTTCACATTCAATATACCAATGCCCTTCACACGCTGACCAGCAGTCAGTCTCTGTATGAGTTATTAGTAGCCGATTTGGATAGACAGCTTTTGATTTCTAAGTTCAGCTTTGCTGACATTCTTTTCTTATACAGCAGTTTACATATATCTAAACGGGAACATTGTACAGCTTGGCCAGTTTGTCACAACTTCTTAAACATTCACATTCAATCAACTGGTACACATCTTGAATAGGCAGTAGCATGGTTAAGTACTGCTAACTTGTCTCCTGTTGAGGAAACCAGGAGACCCTTTCATACAATTTTATTTAGACAGTTATAGACAATAAGTTGACACCTCCTGGAAGTGAAACCACGGCGAAAATGAACAGGATGAACAAATCAACATTAGTACCTGAAAATTGAACACATCTTTATTTGTTAAATTAAATAAAACATGGAAGATCTCATTGTACTGTTCATCATGTTTCCCATGTTTAAAGCCAACAAACAGTGGACATGTTTGGTTTCTGTAGTCAAGTTACATCAACTTAACACACTGAACAGGATGTGGCAAATTTGGACAGAAGACTGGTCCATTGTTTCAGAAAATTAAGGCAATTTCTGAAAGTGACAGAAAAAAAACAGGAATTGGCAGTTTGTTCACACATAATAAAAACTTGGTTTTGTGCTACTGACTGACATACCAAAAATAAATCCTTAAAATATTGACATTTCTTTAATTTATTTTTTTAAAAACATCTATTTTCATTTAGCTTCATCTGCATCGAGGACTCTACACTGAGCTCCAGTGAACATCTATCTTTCAGGGAGTGCGGCTGTATTAATAGTTATTCAAAACAAATTGACTTGAGCTATGATACAGGTTCTTCACACTTATTATGAACACCTTCTTACTTTCAACTCGACAATGTCCACACTCCTACAGTACACACATTGTAAATTAACCCCCGTTTTTCCTCTTTTAAAATCCAGAGTGTACATCACAACCCGACATACTGAGAATCCCCTATGCAATATATAGAAGTACCACTACATTAATACAAATCCTCAAGACACTTGTGCATATTTTTTTGTTGTTTGTTAGGTATGTGGCTCTGAGCACAGCCTCGTTGTTGGAGCTGTGTCCTTTCTGGCCGTGTTTGGGGAAGAGGGCTTTAGCTGGGCTTGGCTTGGCTTTGGGGGGGGCTAAATGGGGGGGTCGTTGAAGTGCTTGAAGCGGAGGCGCTGGATGTAGCTGGCGTGTGCAGGGTTGTAGCGGCTGGGGCTGGGGAGGTCTGGGGAGCCAGGGTGCCTGGCTGGGCTGAAGCGCCCCCCCGGAGACACCAGGCTGCTGGCTGGGGAGCCCGGAGGGTGGGGGGCCTGCATCCTGGCTCTCTGGTTCTTCACCACAGCAGGGCTGGGCCAGCTGACACACACACACACACACACACACACACACACACACACACAGTAGCGACATCAGCATCATCAAAGCCTCGGGGGACTGAGCATGACTCGGGGGGTTTTCCCAATTCACGAGTGTATTCGGTGTCAACATTCAAATGTATACAAATCAAGAGCGTGGAACCCAAGGCGTGAATGCGCGTCAAACTGTGACTGACCTTTGCATCTGGGATGAGGAGAATGTCTGCATAGTGCTCTTCCATTTGTGAATGGCCGGGTATTTCTGGCCATCCAAGTCTACGGCTTCTATTGCTGACAAGACTTCTCTGTCCAACTTGGTCGGCGAGTCCCTTAAAACGAGATAACGAAACCAGAGATTCAATGACACTCTCTTCACTCAGCACACGCTTTCATCCGAGAGCGGAAATAGAAATAGTGCGAATGAAGTGAAACCAAGGATAGGGACAAGGACACATTGTTTCCGAGTCAGCCTCCAACTCACCCTTCGATGAAGAGTCCTTTCCTGATACGGGGCGGAGTTCGGACGAGGTACTCGTGGGAGTTGTCCAGGGACTTGTATGAGCCGGACGACCCTGAGCCGCTCACGTCTCTACCCCCGTGGTCCCAGGACTTGGACCGGGCGCACAGCGAACGCCCCCCCGCCACCGCCGCGCCCCCCCCGCTAGTCCTCAGCCCCGCGGCTTCCAGACTCTCCTCCGCCGTGAGGTACTCCTCGGAGCTCCCACTCCCGCACCTGTCCTCCCCCGACCGCCACCCCGCCTCCCCCGCCGGAGGCTCGGAGCCCGCCCGCTCGAACGCCGCGTCCTGGTCGGAGGGCTCCAGCGACAGACGGCCCACCCCGAAAGCTATCTCGGCCGGGCTCCTCTGGCCCCCGCTCCTCCGCCGCTCCCGGCCGCAGGGCCCGTCCACGCCGTCTTGCAGGGACATCCTCTCAAACTCCACCATCAGGTTGGAGATGGGCGACAGCAGGCAGGTGGAGGAGGAGGGCGAGGAGGTGGCGGAGGAGGAGGTGGCGGAGGAGGAGGCGCGGGGATGCGCCCCCTTGTCCCCGTTGTGAGTCCTTGCAGGGGGGGAGGGGCACGGGCCGTTCTTGCACACCGTCACCGCCGACAGGAGGCTGGCGTCCGAGCACAGCAGGTCGCGCTCCGCCGCCGTCTCGATGAGGTCGGCGCCGCGGTGGTGGTGGTGGTGCAACACGGGCAGGATATGGAACTCGCGGCCGACAGCGCCCTTCAGGCTGTCCTTGGCGCCGGCGGACGAGGTGATGCTGGTCAGGGCGGCGTTCTGCCGGTTCTTCATCTCCTCCAGGCTGATGTCATCGCCCTCGTCCAGGAAGGCGCCCACCGAGATGGAGTTGCAGAACTTCTTGGGCTTGCCTGCACATAGATGGACAGAAGAAGAAAAGAAAAAAATCACAGAGCCTCAGCGGTTATGCATCGACGGAATCATCCAGAAGCCAAAATAATCTTGTCGTGTTGATTTTTGAGGGTAGAACGAGCCACGTTTCCTAGCGGGGCTGGCAGAACAGAACAGGCTGGCTTCTACCTGGGGAGGGGGTCCTGAACCGGTTGGTTGTCTCGTTCTCTCCGGCCTCCATGTGAGCGCGCTCACTGAAGTCCTTCTTGCCCAGGAAGTCGTCCAGCTTGCGCAGGCCGTCCGCGGACGACAGGTCCACAAAGCTGTCCAGGAAGTCCCAGTACTCTGCCCAGGGGTGACCCAGCTCCCTGGCCAAGTCTCTGTGGAACGACACACAACTGCTGTTAGAGCATCAACCCCCACTGCTGTAGCCTGGTGTTGTCATGACAGGGATGCTGAATGGATATGTTGTTTTAACGTTATTATTCCAGGCGTGTGGTTGTAGCGACCTACCTGCCCACTCTCTCCGCCCCGCGGTCAGGGTCCGACTTGAGGATATTTTTAAAATGCCCCGCCCTGTCCCTGGGGGGAGTCTTCCACACCCTGCGGAACTCATCAGCCTGCAAGAGGGGACGCGTTTCCCGGTTACACACTTCCTGCAGTTCTCAAGCATGTAACGTGAAAATAGTCTTTGTTCATGCATGTGATGCGTGGACGGAGGGAAAACGGCACTGGCCTTCGAGGGGCTCAGAGGGCCTGCGAATGCCCTGACTGCCATGATGGGGTCGATTGGACTCCTTGCGAACTGGGAAACCAGCGAATGAGGAAGGCTCTCTGATGGTTCAGGTGACCAGGAAGCACCAATCACAGGCTGAGAGGAGTTGTCCGTGGCCCTCAGCAAGGGTATATAACAGCGGTCTGAAAGACGATACGTGATTAGAAAATGTGACGGTTTTTATGTGATTAGGATAATTCGATTTAAAAAAAAATGGAGACTGACCTTCCAAATAGTCACAGATCTTCTGCTTGGCTTCCTGGGTTTTGTTTTTTCTTTCACATATCACCTGTCAGGCCAACCCGTTGAGAAGAAAGTTATTCAGTCGTCGACACAAGTGTTAAACAAACACTTTAGGGAGTACTTACCTCAAATGGCTTCTGGTCGTACTTGTTCTTGCAATGTTTATCTGTGTCGGGGTGGGAGCACAGGACATTCACCACTTCAGGGCAACCGAATTTACAAGCAAAGTGAAGCGGCGTCTCGAATCCCTGGGTCCAAGAAAGACAAGAGCGCAAGGTAAACCAAGACGCTCCACACACACCCCATTACCGGCGGGCCTGTTGCCAAGAGACACAAATCTGTACGCAGACAGAGACGCTTGTGCGACTCACCGCCTTGTCTGGAGTGTTGAGGTACAGGTCTATGATGTAGCGGATGCGTTTCTGCAGCATGGCCTCCAGGTCGTCTGGGTACATGAGGCGCATGAAGTCCGGGTTCTCCAGGATGTCCAGCAGGAGCTGGGCTACGCCCGGCTGGTTCTCCTTGGCCGCCACGTGCATGACGTTGTACCGGCAGCCCTCCTGACGGCGTGAACAACACGGGGAGCACGGAAGCAGGGGATGAAGCGAGCTGGGAAAGCGTTTGTTTACAAAACGCTGACTCACAGATTTGAAGGAGTCAGGAGGAACCGTTGCCCTATTTAGCGTCAAGTGTCGCAATATTTATCTTAACTATCTCGACCGTTTCTACAGCGATAGGCAACAGTCGGGTCACGTATTTTCAATAAGAATCCTTGCCGGCCGGCCAGAGAGCTGCCGGGTGACGCCCTTCCTCACCTGCACGACGGTAGGGTTGTCCCCCGAGCCGATGAGATAGCGCGGGTTGCTCCAGACCAGCTCGCGGAAGGCCACCTCGTCCCCCTTCTCCACGGCCTTGCGCAGCTTGGCCGTCAGGTCCTGCGTGCGAGGGCTCTTGAAGCTGTTGGCCCGCTCTCGGTTGATGGCGTCCACCTCCATGACTGGAACGTTGTCTGCTGTGTGGACACAGTTCGATAAGGAGGGGGGAAGGAGAGCCATACAGTGGGAGTGGGACCTGGCAAAAGGAGAGGGCAGGGTTTTGTGGGGGGGGGGGGGGAATCCTTCTGGGGAAACATCACGTACCCTTGCACAGAGCCAGGCCTGGCTTCACAGGGGACACACAGGGGGTGGACTTGCTGGGGGAGGGGTAGTAGTCACAGACCCCTCTGGCAAACTTCTCCGCATCTTCCCGGTTGGCAAAGGCTTTGAATCGAGCTCCTTTCATCGTCTTCACCGCCTGAAGAGCCTCCTTCTTGTCTGAATAGACGTGCGCCCTCTCTGCGGGCGGGCGTGAAGGAGGAGGGACGGTTAGCAATGCATACCACCTCATTATGGGACGCCTCACAACTGTTTAGCAGTCCTATGTTAAATGCTTCTAAAAGGGGGGATTTTAGGTATGAAGTTAAAAATTAAATAAAAAAAACGACTCTAATCAACACCGGTTTTCATTCAACTCCTATCAGGAAACAGTTGTGTAACCCCTCCAATGGCACGCTAGGATCTCTTGGCAGAGGAATGAACACAAACAACTGGTATTGACTGAAAACAGGGATAACCTCCAAACAGCAAGGTCAGACAAACAACAACAAAGAGGACTTTACCTGACCGGGTGTTACTTAGGTACTGCGTCCAACCTGTGGATAGCCAGCGTACAACCTGTTTATAACCTTGTCCATAACCTGCTTAGATGTACTGCTCTAACTGGAAAAGGGGATGAATGATGTACCTTTTCGAAGGCATCAACAAACCCTCTCTCTGCCTTTGCATCGCTTGTGAACGCCGCCGCGAACAACACGGCACAGAAACAAGACGGGAGGTGTGTGTGTGTGTGTCCCCTCTTACCATTTCTAGCCAGCACGTCTTCCCACAGCGGACAGACTCCGTAGTAGAGCGTCGGGGACACGGGGGCGCTCTTCGAAGGAGCGTCCGTTTTAGACTGGGAGCCAGCGTCCGTCGCGCCGACGCTCCAAGGCGTCCCCGACTCGACGGAGAGCTGCTCCTCCTCCGGGGGGTTCAGTCCTATGCCGTAGCCAAAGTCCACGTCCTCGCTGGCAGCCTGCAGCGGAGGGGCGGCGGCGGATGTGGCACGTGATGACGCTGGCACAGGTCTGGCCTGGTCGGCCCCAGCGGCGGCGGCACTGTCGGCGTCCGCCGCGGCATTGCTGTCCGTCTCGACGGCGCTGCCCCCCGCCCCGGCTAGGACTCGCGCCAGCTTCCTCTCGAAGATGGCCCGGGTGGTGGCCGTGATCGGACCACACTTGAGGTCGGCTCTGGTGAACTCCTCGCGAAGCTCGTCCGAACTTAGCCCCCTCAGCCTGGTCAGAACCGCCTCCATGCTTCTGCTATGTACGGGGGAAATAGCGGTTCAAAGGGTTCAGTGGCGTTAACTAGTTTGTAGCAAGACATGAGTAATTTGATGACATTCATAAGCTATTACACTTTGATCCATATGGTTGTGAACACAACCAACTCTACCATAGATTAATCTGCATTCTACTGTAAATACATGCCTGTGAACCTAGGTCTGGGGAAAGTGTTTTTATATCACTAAATGCATATAAAAACATATTATTATATATTTTTTGGAACAGTGACTTTGTACTGTGATTCTCCATGCCTTCCATGACTAAACTTGAAGTGATCAAATTTGACAACAGTGAATAAGCACAAAGCAGCGCATCAGAACACCAGCAAACTAGACCCTTGGCGAGCCTGTGCCAATTGAGATTATATCAAATAACAGCTATGCACTCTGAACAAATGGCCAAAGACTGTATGCACCGTCTTGGACAGCCATTTAGCTACTTGAACAGCACACGCCAAGAAAATCTATTGAGCATTATTCAATATGCAATCCGTTCAGAGATTAAGCAAATTGCATTATGCACAAATGCTTTGATCCAAATCTCGTTATGATCGGGCAAAATGTAGCAGAGGAGCCTGTTTACATGTGACTGCTCACCGATTTCTGAAGGGAGAGGGATAAACCATAATTTGCCATTTTAGCCAATACAATCCCACGCTGTCACGCCCAAGTGCCGTTCCTGATAATTTAGCTTCCTAGCTAGCTAGCCTTTCCGAGCAGTATCAATTTGATATCTCATGTCTTCATGGTGATGTTGCTGATATTATTTATATGTAAAAATGACAAGCGGCAAATATACCTCTGTACTTACCGGGGGTCATTTCAATTGCTGATCTTGAACAATAAGGGTAATCTTTTTTAAATTTGCAGAGATATAAACAGTTGAAACAGACACAATGCTCAAGACGGTCTGGAATAGTCTCATTGTTTACAACGTAATGTGCGCATGCTCCCTTCCAAGGGAGGGCATCATGCTCGCAAATCTGACAAGTTAGCGCTAGCTAGCGGTTCAAAGTACAGAGGCGACGACTATTTATCAGCAAGCTGCAAGAACGACAACGAGCCATCTTACGACATGAAGCAACGATTACGTTTGAATCCATTTGAATGTGAAATTTATGTGGCTGGCTAATCAGCACAGCCACTTTGGTAGCTATGGTTATGAGAAATAGCTAGGCCAGCAAACGTAAGCAGGTAGCTAGAAGTGTGTTAACAAGCTAGCATCATGCTACCAACAAGTTCGAGATTTCTTTTATGTAAAATATGATCAAAACGCGTGTGCACATACATCCATTTGTTAATGCAGTCCATAGCTTGGCAATAACCACGCACGCAAACATTGTGATGACAACATATAAGATCTACGTAGTTAACATGCTAACCTCCTGCTCAGCTCCCTGGATGCCCGCACCGCGACGGTTTAAAAATGTGTTCAGGAAGGACCTCAGAGTTAACAAAAAAAATGCCAGACCAAAACTGGAATAAATTATCTGTTAAATTCGGCAAATTGAAGAAAATCTCTGTAAACATATTTTATTGAAGAAAAAAAATGTTGCAGTGGATGAAATAAAGACGTGGACAAAAACTGATGAATAGTGCAATTTTTATGCGATAATTATAGTTACACCAATACAGCTCCCAAAAAGTATATTTTGTATTGGAATTAATCAATTACCTCAACTGTTGCAGATTGTTTATGCTAAACAGCAAATAGTCGCAGCGTGAAGCTTTCTTGTACCCACTTTGTTTGCCAACAAATGTTATGTTAAAATACAGTTAGGCTATTGTTAAAGGTAGATTTATGCAGTCATTTTTGTCGAGATCCGCGTCTCCGACATAGACATACAGACCCTTGAAAACACAGTATTAGAGATTATGTTGGTTTGTTGCTACCAGTCAAATGCAAATGGCTCTGCCTTTGACTAATAAGTATCCCTTTGAACATATACGCAGATTATAACAGTGTGGTTAAAGAAAGCAATTGGCTTTGCTTGACAGAGACAGATTGTGAATATAAACACACTAAAACATGTTGTTTTCCGTATCTGCGGAAATCATATTCGTAGTTCACGTTTCACCGTTGTCAAATGTTCAGATGAGCAGGGAAACTAGTAAGAGAAAAAAAATAGAGAACCCTGTTCAATATATTAACCTCTGCAAAATGTTCATTTTCATGCCAATGAAAAACAGAAATAAAATAAAAACAATTTAGGGGTGGACATATTTGTGAACAATATTAACTACACCAAAAGTTGAACATCTGAGCATCATAGTAGTAACATTTTCTTAAGTTATCTTACACCCTTCCCACGTAGCCCTCTTGAAGTTAGTTACAGTAAACTCTTATCAAACTCTTAACACCCCAAATAATTTACATTTAACCATAGCATTTTGATTAGCAAACAGTACAATCATACAAAGTAACCTATTTACCATATCATACACACTTTCAATAGAAGAACGTTTCAAACCATACATTTAATCCTTCGACAGCATATCACAGATTCCTTCCATACACAACATCACTAGTCCTAGTCATACCACAAACAAGCCTACTTAGATCGCTGGAAAGAAAATAAAAGTTGAAATTGTGTTTTTAGAACCCACAACGATATCTTGATTGCAAACTTGACTAAAGGAATTGTGCCTGTTTAATGAGAGGCCATTATAAACTCAACAGATGGTAATGGCGTGAAATCTGAGCTGTGAAAAGTATATAATAATAAGTCGCAACAGTTTCAAACAGTCATGGGACAGCTGACTCAAATGAATGGAATGAGTGATTTCAGTGTCAGGTTTAAGTGTCAGGCACAAGAGAATGGAAGAACAGGTCAGATAGTGCATGTAACCCAGAATCTTATACTGTAGCAGGACACCAACAGCAGCCGTATGTAAATCAAACTAGGGAAAGGATGAATTACAACAGACAATTTCAAGTTGTCGCTTTCCGATTAAAATTATTAATTTCTGAACAGCAAATAAATAAATATCAAAAAAAGTAAGTAACAAAAATATAGTTCAAAGAATGAGTAAAGCTATGGTATAGTATTACTTGCACAAGCGCTATCTGTGCCGATGGGATAATGCCAAATGTTGGCAGCCATTATCGGAGATGATAAAGATATGAGGATGAAAACAAAACAAAAAACAAAGGAAAAGTGCCCTCTGTGGATAAAACTCCACCACTCTCCTGCATTACGACGCCTGAGGCTCCTCCTCCGCTGAGTGATTCTCCACCACATCGTTCAGGGGGGAGGAGGGGCCAGTCGAGTCACTGTCCTGCACCCCAAGTCGGGCTAGCTCCTCCTCAGCACTGGTCAGTGAGCTCATGGACTCGTGTACCGTGACTGTGTGTTCCTCCATCTGCTTCTGAAGGCTGTCCATCTCCTGCCTGAAGAAAAAAACAACAACAACCGAATGTAAAGTGTGTGTGTGTGTATATCATCTTATATTATCCTAGACATCATTTAAATATACATATGATACATGGCACTTGAAAGAGAAGTCACAAATGAAAACATTTACCCCATGCAGTTCTATCAACAAAAACTCGACAAACAAGAGACATAATCGTACTTGAGTTGACGTAGACAGTTGTGTAGATTATTGAGGGGCTCCTTGTTGACGGAGGCTGAGGGCTTCAATAGCTCGTCCAGCAGGGAGGCAGGCACAGGACAGTCCGGGATCTTCACTGGAGTCACTGGGTTGGATGGATTCCCATCCCCCTTCAACTCCATACGTTGCTGTTCCGTTGGACCAAGTAACACATTAACAACATCACGTAAACTTTGTACTGAGACAAATTCAAAATAGCCGGCTTTAAGGATGAAATACAAGCTAAGTTTTAGTTGACGTTACGTTATATTTGATTCGTTTGGCAGACGCTTTTGAACAGTCTGTATTTATAAGATACATTGCAAAGGAAGTGCATCGCGGCTACCAGGCATGCTGAACACGGTGAAATAGTATCTCAAGTACAATACTATATAGTAGGGTACAGCAAAAAGATCGAAATACAATATGACATCATCCACAGCAGCAAAAACAGCGTCAGCGCTTACCTTCCTCATGCGGGTCTGTTTTAGGTCCAGTTTGAGCTGCTGGTTCTGAAGGAGGACTGTCTTCATGCTGTTCCTTAGCTCGCCCACTTTCGCCTGCAGCATGAACTTATCCTTCCGGGTGCTCCCCAGTTCCTCCTGCGCAGACTCCAGCTCCACCTTGATGCTCTGAGACGGACAGGAATCCAAGGTCAGGCGCCAAAAAATAATAATAACAAAGTGTCGAAAAGGAGCCCCGACAATGGCCGGGGAAGGAGCCAGATCCAGGTGTGCTCACCTGTAGGGCGGTCTGTACGGCGTCCAGCTCCCTGTGACTGCACTCCTCCAGCAGCTCCAGCTGCTGTTTCTGGGCCTCCATCTCCCTCTGCTTCTGCTCCATCTCCCACTTCAAGTCCTCGACCTGGGCAGAGAGAGGTGAAGTGATGAGAGATGGGGGTTTTGGACTGGACTATACCCCGGTCACCACCTAGCGGAGGTCCGGTTGCGTGTACGAAGGGGAGGGGGGGGGTGGCTGGAGGCGTCGTACCTCCTGGTTGATGAGCGGCTGCTTGTTGAGCTCCTCGTCCAGCTGTTTCTGGAGGATCTGCAGCTGGGAGTGCGCGTCCGATAACTCCTCCTGGAACCTGGACACTTCCTGAGAATGTTTCTCATCCTGAGACCTTCAGTGTTAACAGGACGGGCACGGGGGGGGGGGGGGGGGGGTGACCAATGCACAAATAAATCAGTTCATATTAGTCATATGAATGAAGAAAAACAACGACTAACCAAATGAGTCATATTCTGATTTGAATATAAGCAACAGCAGGAATATTAGTCGTGCCTCAGGCCACGCGGCTGAGGGATGAAGTGGGGACTCACTGTAGCTTGCGCGCCTCGCTATGCAGAGCCTTCACCAGCTCCTCCTTGGCCTGCAGATCCTTCTTGATCTCGCACAGCTCCAGCATGGCTGCCCGGTAGTGACGCCTGTTGTGAGCCGCCTCAGCCTTCGCCGCTGCCACCTAGAGGACAGGAGCCAGGCTTACACTCTGACAGGCTTCCAGACCAGGGAGAGTGTGGGTGGAGGGGGGGGGGGGTCGAGAGTGTTTGAATGGCAAAGCGATGACGTGGGGGTGGGGGGTTCGTTTACCTGCTCTTTGAGGTCTTTGACTTTGGCCCTCTCCTTCTCCAGGGACTCCTGCAGCGTCTGAACCAACTGCTTCATCTGCTGGTCCTCCTCCTCCTTCCGCCTCAGAACAGCTTGGACCTGAAGATTGAGCTGGACCAGATCGGCCTCTCTCTTGGCGAGGGCCGTCTCCAGGATGTTGGTATGCTCCCGCAGCGCGTTGTGGGACTGCCCGAGCCCCGTCAGCTTGCCTTTCTCGTGCTCCAGCTCCAGCGCCAGCTTCTTGTTGGCGTCCTCCAGCTTCCTGATCCTCCTCTTGAAGCATCGCGCCTCCTGAAGCTGTCAACCACCGGACAAATCCCCGAATTTAAGCACAAAACACCGTACCTAGCGAGTCTTTCTGTACATACCGACTTTTCCCAACTTGGGCCCCAGTCTCTCACCTCGTCCTCAAGTTCCATGACCTTCTCCTGGTACTCCTCCAGCTCAGTGGAGGTGAGGTTGATGACCTCCTGAAGCTCCTTCTCCAGCATGGCTTTGCTGTGGCTCACAGCCTTCAGCTCACCCTGCAGGGCCTCAAGTTTGTCCTGGAACAACACGACACACACATTCGAGACTGAGCGCGGTCAACGGTCATCTTTTCGGGGTCAGCTTTGCTTTCGAAAGTCCAGTTCCCCGTACCTGGAAGGCCTTGCGGTCTCCTCCCTCCGCAACCTGGGCCTTGAGTTTAACCACCTCCGCCTCAGTGGCCTCCTTGCCGGTGAGGGCCTCCTGGAGTCGGCGGCTCAGGATCCCCACCGCGTTCTCGTAGGCCTTGTGCTTGGCCTTCACCTCCTTCTGCGCGCTGGTCAAATCGGTCCCCAGGCGCTTCATCCGCACCTTCTGTTCTGAGATGGCCCTGCGGGAGGGACGTTGCAAAGCCATGTTTTCGTGCGGTAACGGTGTCTCGATTTTTCTACAAGTCGTCACGCGCCCGTCCTCTGAAAAGAAACTCAGCGTGGAGTCCGCGGACACGGCTATCTCTATGGGAACCATAGAGATATGGTTGAGTGACTCACTTCTTGGCGTCACCCTGCATCTGTTCCACCTGCTTCCTCAAGCCCTCGTTCTCCTCCGTCACAGCTGCTAGCTGGCTCTGGTCAAACTGCAGAGACTGGTGAGCACAGAGGGATGCAGTGAAACACTCACAGTACCCACATGCTTCACACAAAATGGCTGATAGTGGAGCCATTTACTATGTACTTCTAGACATGCACACAATTACGAAATGTGACCATACTGAAAAGTGGGGCCATAACACCACTGAAGGACTTACATGGACTTGCCCTGAGGTAAGACTTCTAGCCAAATGCAAGTTTATACGGTCACAGTAACTATCTTCCAACTTCCCCCGTGTCTATATTCCCAAAGAGTAAATAATGTAAAAAACAATTTAAAAAAAGTAGACATTTAGCATTTATCCAAGAGGGATTTGAACTTACGACCTCTAGATCTGCAGTCAAAGTCTCTACCACTGAGCTACACCGGTATCCTTTCAAAAGCTGCAGTTGACAATGCTTGTAGATCCCAGCAGCATACCTGAACCTGGTTCTCCAGCTGGCCTCTCTCGGTCTGAACAGCCTGCAGGTGGGCCTCCAGACTGTTCATCTGCTCCTGGACACGAGTCACCTCCTTCTGCAGCCGGCTCTGCTCCAGTTCGGCCTTCTGCTTCTCCCCCTGGGCGCTCAGCAGCTCCTGCTTCAGGCCCTTCACCTCCGACACCAGGCGCTTTTTGGTGGACTTGAGTTCGCCGATCAACTGGTCCTTGGAGGTGGCATCCCGCCGATAGGCTTCGACCATGACCTGTGGTGTTCGGAAATGGGAGAGGGAGTTGGGTTTGTGTGTGTGTGTGTGTGCGTTACCTCTATTAGGGAACTAACAACACCTACCTTCTGTTGCTGAAACTGATCTTTCAGCTTCTGGGCGTGTTTCTTCAGTGTACCATTTTCCTGCTGCAGAGATTCAATCTAAACGCAGAACAAAAACTAAACAAACGCAAGCTCATCCACTCGGACTCCGTATCAAGCATCAGGCGGCGTTAAAACGAACCGCGTGCGCGTCCTCCGGGCTAAGCCGGGGCCGGCTTTTCTCACCTGCGACGTTTTGACCTGGACTTCCTGCCTGAGCTGGTCCAGCACGTCCGAGGCCACCAGCACTTCCTCTCCCAGCCGCTCCGCCCCCTCGTCCAGCTGGCTCTTGTCTGCCCTGGCGGCCTGCAGCGCCACCTCCAGGACTATCTTCTCGTTCCGCAGGAACTGGATGGTGTCGTCCTTGGCGCCGGCCTCCGCCTGCAGCTCGCCCAGCTGGGCCTCCAGCTCCAGGTAGCGGGCCTCCAGCTGGTTGATGGACTGCTCTTTGGTTTGCAGGGTCTCCTGGGTGCTCGTCAGCAACCTCATCAGCTCCAGGTGCTCCTTCTGGAGGGACTCCAGCTGCACGGCCTTCTGGGATAGGGTTAACCTCACCTGGAGAGAGCCGAGAGAGAGGGGACAGAGAGAGGGGACAGAGAGAGGGGACAGAGAGAGGGGACAGAGAGAGGGGACAGAGAGAGGGGACAGAGAGAGGGGACAGAGAGAGGGGACAGAGAGAGGGGACAGAGAGAGGGGACAGAGAGAGGGGACTGTGAGAACCCCCGGGGGAAGACGCGGAAGGACTCGGGACCCAGAGGTCGGCGGACGTTGCTGACCTGCTCCAGTTCCCTCTCCAGAGCGCTGGCCGTGTTGGCCAGCTTCAGTAGGTGCTCCCGCTCCTCCTCAAACTCCTCCAGCTTGTGCGTGAGGTCGTCCTCCACCATGCTCTTGGCGTCCTGGATCTGCTGGTAGGCCGCTTCCTGAGTCATCATGTCAGCCTGGAATGGACCAAAAAAGAAAACAGGTCAGATGTGAAAGAATGGTGAACACGCAGCCTTGGTAATCGATATTAATTCGTAATCCCCTCCGAACTACAAGTATTTATATTTCCGATGGGTAGACCAGATGATACCACTGACGTAATTACACAATTAATGATACCACTGGTATAAATTATTTTATAATTACACGTGATGTAATTACAATCATTTCAGTGGGTTCAGTAGTTGTTAAACGAGGGTCTCCTGTACCTCGATGCTCTGCAGCTGCACAGCGATGCGCTCCTTCTCCTTGATGGAGCGGTGCTGGGTCTCAGTCAGCTGGTGGGACAGGGTCACGTTCTCCAGCTTCAGGTGCTCCAGCACTCCCACCTGGTTCATCTGACCCACCTGGACCAAGAACGGACACACGACCACTACCGTCACATCTCAACTGTCCCCACAGCCAGCTCCATCGTCAGCTAGCAAGTCAACGCCATCCTTTCATCCATCTCCATCATACACTCGCAAGTCAGCGACATCAATTCGACCATCTCCACCATCCACTTCAGTAACTTTGCGATATGCCGTAATAATAGACCATTCCTAGACTCTGACCAACAAACTACTTAATTTTTTGAATGATGCAGTTCTGTTGTTCTGCTCTATTTCTATAACTACATGCCTTTCTTATCAAGGCATGGTCATGTTGAACCTTTCAACAAACTCTAAAGCATTTCAACATCAAGCCTTTGACAGCAGTCAAAAAGCCTTACCTGCATGTTGGCCATCTCTCCCTGGAGCCGGACGCGGGCCTCCTGAGCGGTGGCCAGCTGCTGCTGGTACCACTGTCGGACCTGCTGGAGGGAGTCGATCTCGGCCTGGGAGGTCTTCAACCGACTCTGCAGGGTGCTGCGCTCCGCCTGCACCTGCTGGAGCTGCCCCTGGAGCCCACCCATCTGCTGACGTAGGTCCTGGACTGGAAGAGGAACACGGAGGTCACACACACGCAACACGGCGCCGCGTGACTGACATCCAAAACCCCCCAGAGGTTCCGCGTTCGTTCCGACCAGGGCGCTCGACCCCCCCGGCTCCTCCCCCCCGCTCACCCGTGTTGTCCCTGGAGGTGACCACCTCCTGCATCTCCTCCATCTTCCCCACCAGCCGGGTGTACTGCTCCTCGGCCACCTGCAGGTCGTTGGCCACCGAGGCCAGGCCGGCGTTCTTGCTCTCCAGGCTGCCCTGCAGCTCCACCATGGCCCGCTCCAGCTGGGAGCAGCTCTGGCGCAGCGTGAACACCTCTGTGGCCAGGGCGCCCTGCTTCTCCTGGCTGGCCCGCGCCTGCTCCATCTGGCCCTGCAGCTGGGCGTTCACCGTGGCCAGCTGGGCCTGCAGCTCCGTCTTGTCCTTCAGAGCCTGAAGGGGGGGGGGGGAGAGGAAGTGAGGTGGATAGAGGTGGATAGAGCAGGAAACGATGGAATGATAGGCGTTCTACGGTGAAGAGCTAGCTACCTGGTTGGCCTCCGAGGACAGGGACTCCAGCTGCCCCTCCAGCCTCATCTTCTCCTTCAGCACCTGGAGCATCTCATCGTGGCCCATCACCGAGCTCTCCAAGGACACGCTGCAGGGAGAGAGATCGCGTTTAAAACCCCTTCGGTGTGCAAGCATCCTTTTCCGGGGATTCGGTGCTGGATCGATGTGCTTGCAGGCTAAACGCTAGAGCGTGTCAGTTGGCTACCTGCTGGAGAAGCTGTCCCTCCGGCTGCGCGGCTCCCCCGCCGCCTCCCCGTCCTGCTCCAGCTGCCCCAGGTGCTGGTGCTCGTCGCTGGCGGCCTGCAGCACCTCCCGCAGCGAGGGGAACTGGCCCATGGCCTCGGCGGCGATCTCCCGGCCCTCCACCGTGTAGGCCGCCCCCTGTCTGCTCACGGCGGCGGACAGCAGGCCGTAGGCGGTGCCCCTGGCCGACGCGCTGCTGTAGGACGAGCTGTCGCTGTCGTTTCCGTCTCCGGGCCTGGCGCCCGACTCGCTGCCGTCCACCTCGGACGCGTTGTCCGCGGGCTGGAGGGACGGAGCCGGCTGGGCGTCCGTCTCCGAGGAGCCGAACTCGGACAGGACGCTGACCTCGGACAGGGTGGACACGGAGCTCAGGGAGGAGCCGTGGGAGAACATGGAGGAATCTGCGGAGGTCCTCGATCCATCTCCTCCTCCTCCTCCACCTCCACCTCCGGCTCCAGCTGGTGTCTCCTGGGACTTGTAGTCAGCCAGGGAGTGGATCTTGCTGGGCCGGGGGGATCTGGACGTGGTCCTCTTCTCTTTGGATGGGGGGATGCCAAGGCTGCCCAGTTTGGGCCCCCGGGGCACACTTGTCCTTAGGAAGGAGTACTCTGTCGTCATGGAAACGGTGTTGGCCCGCGGGAGAGCTTCGGGGTGGAGCATGAGCTCTGGGTCCAGAGTGCTAAACAGACGACTCTTCGGGGTAGAGCGATGGGACTGGGAGGAGGGGGAGACAGCGAATGAGATTGCCATGCCTCGACTACACATGCCAGCATTTTCTATATGCACCATTCGTACATAGCTTTGGAGCAACGCGTGCTAAAGGAATCAAACGTCAACCGAAATACGGACTTAGATTCCGATTGCTACTACGTTCTTACTCTACGTCTAAACGACATATCTTCCGACGAATTCGATTGTGCACGCCGCATATCCTTCTATTTACCCTCTCCTTGTGTCTCTGGACTCTGTACTGTTTGAGCTGGTCCTCCAAGCGCCTGCGAGCGTCCAGGCGAATCTTCTCCTCGTTCTCCATCTCCAGGGAGGGCTCCTTGGCAGCTGCGGGAAAAGCACATTTACCACAGGTCCTCCCCAGCACCATTCAAGACAAATCCACACAATGGACACACTGTCATACAAGCCTAGCCTAGCTCATTGGTCATTTCAAAGGGAACACCTAATTGTTCCAACAACTTATTTTGTAGCCCGTTAGCACATGGGAGCCAGACGCAAACTTGTACGACATTGTAATCCAACTATGGTTAGGAATGAGGCTGCATGCAACCCAGTCACAATGTTAGAATCCCTCTTTTTTTCTGCCTCATTGTTGATTTCCTCAGGTTTAGGTTAGGAGGTAAGTGCCACCCAAAAAGCGTTTGAGGTTATACTCCAATTAGTAAGTTAGTTTGGAAGCAGTAGACGCATCACAAGCTGTTAATCAACCAGCAGGTGTCAGTGAAAGAGTTCTGTATTGCAGAGTTCTGTATTGCAGAGTTCTGTATTGCAGAGTTCTGTATTGCAGAGTTCTGTATTGCAGAGTTCTGTATTGCAGAGTTCTGTATTGCAGAGTTCTGTATTGCAGAGTTCTGTATTGCAGAGTTCTGTATTGCAGAGTTCTGTATTGCAGAGTTCTGTATTGCAGAGTTCTGTATTGCAGAGTTCTGTATTGCAGAGTTCTGTATTGCAGAGTTCTGTATTGCAGAGTTCTGTATTGCAGAGTTCTGTATTTAGCCGATGCACTAGAAGTCTAGGGGTTTCCCTCAAATATAGGGTCTAAACCGGTACGGTTTGGGATACTACAAAAGATGTGTAGGGGTTTCTTGTCTGCCAGAATTACACACCAGAAACACACTAGTCCTGAATATGAATACACTGTTGACTACACGTTACAATAATAACCATGAATATATAAAAAATAAAAATAAACATTCACAACAAAAGTACTGGATTAGTTGGGAACATGGCCACTACTGCAACAACAGAAACCCCCGATACCAACCAGGCAGTTGAAATAGGAACCAGGAAGTCAAACCACTGTTAAAGCAGAGTCCCACTGGCTCTCTCTTTGAGTAAGCTAGCACAGGCAAGGGGACCAAAATAAGTGGGATACAGCAGCCTCTGAAGCAAAGTCCCATAACAAAAGAATGTGTAAATACAGGGGATGATGGGGGGGGGGGGGGGGGGGGGGGGGGGGGGAGTCGGGGTGGGGCACTCACTGATACAGGTTTCAGTATGCTTACACAATTCCGTCTCCTGCATAGGCATACTTAGTCTGAGCGACTGCAAAGTGTCACCCTTGTGACCCGTGCCCTCAGCACTAGACTCCTCAGACTTCTCTAGCATGGGTGGGAGAGCAGCCACACCTTGGGGGGACGGCTTTGTGGACGGGGGGCTGCGAGCGGGGCTGACACCCTGGGGAGGGAGGGGCGGAGACGGGGGGCCGTTGGGACGGCCGTTCACCCCGTCAGCGCCCCGGCCCTCCACCGCCAGTCGTTCTCCTCCGTTCGGCACTGCGTCTCCTCTGACAGGACCTGCACAGGGGGGGAGGATGGGTGGGAGGACAGGGGGGAGGACGGGGGTCATTTAAGGTTGCATGATCTGGAATCCATCATGCGCAATGGCAAAGGATTGCTATGTAACACCAGTGCGGTACAGAAAACAAAGCTGCGTTCAAGTGACTTGAAATCTATTGAATCTACCCAGAGTAACCTGTCAAACGGCTCTGACAAGCTACAATAGCTCAATGGAAACTAAAAGTGGCATTTTCACAATTCCTTTGACAGCTTTTAATTATACTACAAGAGGCATTTTCACAGGGAGTGATGAGCCTCGGGACTACCTTTGATGTAATGCAGATTTAAGACATTGTACGGTTCTTGGATCAATGTGTCGTGTGAGTGAATTATGAGGCAAGGCTCACGGTTTAGTCCAGACATTTCTGAGACATACAAATCACGCAAGCATTTTACTTTCTTCAGAAACATTCAAACATTTACTGCATATCTAGGGAATAGAAGTCAAAAAGAAAATACTCTCTATGTAGCTTGAGATAAAATATATTGTTCTCTTAATTCTAATTTGAGTCTACTTTGGACTACAACAAATATATATATATACTTAATTGTTTCTCGTTTTCAGAATATATTTATTTTATTGGAACACAGAAGAACATCCATCAGTTTTCATCCGGAATGTCTATAGTCATCATATCAAGTCATACCATCTATCATACACTGAAGGCCAGGCTTTGTCACACTCACTTTTTAGACCATTCCCTGAGGCCAGTGGCGTCTCCAGTCCTGCTTTCTTCAGTATCAGTACGCCATCCTCTGTAGAATCACTGCCGCCATCTTTGGATAGCAAGTTTACATCTGGCTGCTGAGCTTCACTTTCCATTTTAAATATGCTTCAGGGTGTCTTCTCTCAATACATTGTCTTCGAGATTTGACAGTCGGTGAGTTCGTGAACTGACAACAAGAAGCTCCCCTGAAAGGACACAATTCAAATGTTTGTCAAATGTGCATCATCCACCCTGACGAGTAAAGTTCACTAACGTTATATGGATGTACTGCGATCATTAACCACTGACACATTAAACAACCTCGGTCCATACAGAAAGAAACCAAATACCACAAGTAACACAAACTAAGCATGGGCTCACGTTAAGTGGATTGGAGTTGCTTATTATAGCTTACTAACTGGCTAACTACTGGCTAGGGTAGTTATCTCAAGGACTGAATCCTTCTAGATAGCTATTAGCTAACGCTACTAAACTGAATCGTATTCAAGCAGGGTCATGTTGCTCTTTTTGTTGTTCAACACGCAAGCGGGGCCGCAGACCCGAGACCGTGTAATGAATATGATAGCAGGAAGATGTGACAAGTCAGTTAGCCTGTGCTAGGCAGCCTGCTAACTTGATAACTGCAGCATGTTGTTGCTTATTGCTTCCTTTATTGGTTTGCTATTTGCCAGCCAATAGACTTATGACTGTAATTAAATTGTCTCAAAATTACAAGTTGGCCTGCTGTTACTCTACAGATGTCGCGAGGTAACCGTTTTATACTGAACGATTATTGTGTCAAAACAAAAAATCTAGCCTAGCTTAATCTAGCCTCGCGTAGATAGCTTGCTAGCTTGCTAGGATGTGACTGATGGTTGAAATGCAGTTGAGTTAGCAAACTAGCTTAGCAGTCTGTGTGTCATCGGCAAAACATCTAGAGATCGCTACACATATATATTAACACGTATTCGATTGTGAGATTAATCAGTTGACACTACACGACTAAATTCATATTACTTAAATAATGCAAGCTCAATTTGCGGAATGACATATGCTGAAAAGCACATAAATAGTATTAAATGCCAACCTTTTGGACGCTTCTTCTCTGCTCCTACGTGGCTATATGCATTCCATTGCTGTAGCTGTCCGACCAGAAACAAAATTGTAAACAATGTTGTTTTAAATCTGTTAAAGATATTGTAAAATATTTCGTATGTAAAGTTATGTAATAATTAAAATTCGTTTTCATATAATTTATAGTGTAGAAATGATAAGCCTGTATGACATTTGTTTTAAAGACTGAGATTTCCAACGTCGCATGAGTTGCTACACGAACTACAATAATCAACGCACATTGTACGTAAAGGGAGTTGTTGGCATGTAGGCACGCCCCTTAATACTCTCAAAACAATGCCATACCGCCTCCTGGTGGTAAAATACCGCCCCCTGGTGGTCTTTGTCAAATTATCTCTCTCTCTCTCTGTCAGTCAGTCTGTCTCTCTCTCTCTCTTTGAGCAACCATGCTGAATGCCAAAACATTACAGACTTTTTTTTATCTTTGCAAGTATCGATGTCACATAAACCTACTGTGTATATAGTCATAGGCTATAGTATGTTAAAACAAAATCAATTTTTTTATGTGATTATTTACGAAATTAAAATGCTGTCATATTTTCCTTATTACACATCCCACATCCCTGCCATATCCCATAGTTTTCGCAACGCTATATTTGACTAGTAAATAGGGCCTAAATGTAAATCACGTAAGGACTGTTGACTCAAAACGAAGAATAGTGATATACTGGATGTCTTTGCCACATGTTCACATAATAATACATCTACAGGACGCGTGTATCAAATTGCGCCACAGATTGAATGTGGAATTTTACGCAGAAGGGTACTTACTGGCATTAGGACTGAGTAGCTGCCATGCCAAATAGTGAGCGCATGCATAACCCCTGTGATTTGATTGTCTATGCGGGTCCATGAACGATACAAGCGCGCTCCCGAAACTTCAGGTGAATGGAGAGTGTGAAGAAGAGTGGGCTACGGTTCAGTACGCGTCGGAGAAAAGGAAGAAATAAAGAAAATGAGTTTTAATACCACGTTTTGGGCAAATGTTTTTACAACTACGTATCTACTATTCGTAACGGGCTGCGTTGCACAGAAAGTAAGTATTATGCCTAATGTTTATTCACCACAAAAACCTCTTCCCTCATGAAAAAGCGCAATGAAAAGTTTCTCCGTCACTTCGGTTTGCATATGTCAAGGAAGAAATCTTAACACTGCAACAGTTACATGTATTTTGGATAGTTTTCCACTTGTGGCTGTTGTTGTTAAGTAAAGAAGAGTTGTGCGTTGATTTAATATCACAAATATGAGCCATCGTGGAACGTGGGGTCCACCACATGCATCAACATGTATGCACAACATCTATTCATTCATGCTGTGGTTGTTCAAGAAAAAAAGGGATTTAAATATAGTAATAATTACAAATTCTGCTGGTATTTTCATACTAGCTTGCAAGATTTTAGTGAATGTAGTGGGTTTTAAGGGTCATGCTTATTTAATATTAGCAACAATCATTTCACGAAAGAAAATGTTTAATAACTGTTCACATGCTCGTGTATTGTAGCCTACTCAACGTTACTGTACAGTAGGTAGAGGAATGCTACAGAGCAAATAAGCATTTGAAAAGAGAAGCACATTGACCAGAACAAGTTCACCTCATGGTTTTACATCTTACTAACTGTGTTAGAAGGATGTACAGTGTTAGAAGGATGTAGCTGTTCTAGAACTCATTCATAAAGCCACCTGCATGACTGAATCCATAATAGTATCATAATGATTCTATTAATTATATGTCCAAGTTGATGACATGACCTGTGATATCTTGTCAGCTGGTTCCATAGAGGATGCCAGTTATCCAGTTGGTGTTCTTGTTTTTATTCAGTTGGATGTATGTTGTACTCATTTTAATGTGAGAAAATTTAGCCACTAGCCAAGCAAATTGTTGAAGTAACACTGTAAGGCATGGAAATGTTGCTGTTGGTGCCACATAGGGCTTTTGGAAGACTCCTAGCACACATTGTCGAGTTGTTTTCACTGGTTAGCCTTTTGGAAAGACATTCCTAACCTGATTACTGACTGCAGATGATGCACAGTTTACGCTAGAAGCCACACTTTTTAAACGTCTAGATCCTTCCTGCCAAGTTTGGCAGCCGAGTCAAATTTCGTCAGTATACAATAAGTCAGTCAACTTCCTGTGTCTTCCTTCCCCCTTCTCTCCTCCCCCTTCTGATTTATGTATGGAAACGCCAAGTTACATCAAAAGGGGCTCACCGGTGTCACAGCGAAGAGTTGTCCCTAAGGGCATGCTCAGAAATGTTAGTCACCATGACTAGCACAGTACTATTGCTAGGAGAGTCTTTAAGGCTCCCAACTGTCAACATCCATCCCCATCCACTGGTAGTGAATGGGGGCTCAACAGCAGAATTTCTTGGAATTCTGAAACAAAAGCCCCTACTATATTGAATTGTCAGTGTCCCTTGCTTTAGTTTCCGTGCGTATAGGGTGCTCACTATCTTTGCGATTATCTGCCTGAGGGGACACCGTAAATGATGGCTTTGTCCTCTAGTCCTCTTTTGTATTAAGTTGATTTTTGGAACGGCATAATAAACAAGCTCGGAATTCATCCCCGCAGTAAAACGGAAGCATTCCTCCTCTCACTTTTGATCCTTTGTTTTGGGAAAACCACATTGTCTGTCCGGGCTCCAGATTTGCGCAACTATTTGGGAGGTGCGCTGATTCACATCTATTTGATCTGAGGAGGTGGGACAACCACCGTCCCGACGCAGAACTGTCATATGTCCTCTGCCTCGGTTGACCCACAAACCCATCATTGACAAGTAGTTATTGGTCGTCGTGCTGCTGCGGTACTGTGGCTTTAAAAGCTCTAGCCGGGGCTCGGCTGTCCTTGTTGTCATCCGGGTGGGTTTAGGTGGTGGTGGGCTGGAGGTGCACCTCATTCATTCAACTGCTGCTGAGAGACTAATTACCACCGCCTGATGAGGCCAATGGATCACATTCCAAAATCTGGAAATGATTTCTCCAAATTGGTCGGAACCACCATGGAGATGACGCCGCCATGCCTCTCCCTCTCCGGCGTCCTTAATGACCACAACTCCTTCCCGAGGAAAAACAACTATGTTAATTGGGCCGCACCACAAATGCGGACTTAAAACCCCCCTGTCGGCTCGCCCAATCAGCCACGTCTCCGGGAGTGGGAGTACCGCAGTTCGACCATTCTCGGCATTCCCTCTCCAGCGCTTGCGGAAAACGCAAGACGGGTTTCTGGCCTCAGCATTAGCTGCCTCGCGGTCCACCACAGAACAGCATTGACCCCTGCGTGTTCATCGCTCATGGCTAGCTGTGATGCCCAGTATTTAGGGCTGATGAGGCCGGTGAGCCTTCTCACAGGTCAAGGGGGGCTGCAGTAGATGTCACTGGTGCAAACTCATGAGTGGTTTGTAAACTCCCCACTGCGTGAATGTGTGGGCATGGGACCCTGGTTCAGATGTTGATGTCCCAAGCGAAATACTAAGTAGGATCCTGGACTTGTGTTTGTGCACCTCACAGCTGTAGAGTAAGGGTTCAAGGACCTGCATTTCCCTTAAAGACATAGCACTTCAGTGAACATCAAGTAACCGCATTATGTAATGAAATCCAATAAAACTGCCGTATCAAGGGGCAGAGTATGAGAACCTGGCAAACACGCAGCCAAAGAGCAAACTCTTAAGCTTAAACCTACAAAAATATAGCCCACATCTTCGGAGGCCTGGCGCTAGCTAGCTACCGAAGCGCTAGCCTGTGAAGCCGTGTCACTGTTCTCCTCCAGTAAACAGACCCAGTGAGGATCCCTGCCCCCTTTTGAGGGGCCCGCCTGCCTGTTTATGGTCCATTCAGGGGCTGTTTGTGCATGTGAGGGAGGGTAACTGGGTGGCTTACAGCGCTGTGCAAGGGGAGAGGCTCTGTTGCTGCAGCCTCTAATGCGACGGTGTCTGCTGTCAGTTTGTGTACTCCTGTTGCTGAGAAAGGCAAGGTTGATCACAGTGCTTGAATTTCCCCCTATTTATCAAGGTGTTTCTGGAGATTAGGAGAGTGAGTAGGGGCATGCTTGTAAGCTGGCATTCCAAACATCAGAACTGTCAAATATTTTGTGTTATTGCTAAAATGGGGTATTGGCTAGTGTTTTTGTTGTTGTTGTTGCCTTTAAGCCTATTGTATTTAATCCGGAGAGCAGGATTAGTAATATTCGTTGCTCGTTGCTATCACTTTTATTCAAGTAGTGATGCATTACAGTTACTCCACAATACTTTCATTAAGGACCTCCGGCTAATGCCATTGTCTTTTTGGACATTTCACTGCACAAGTCATCTCAACACAATTATGTGCTTGGTTGATCTACTTCTGTAGATCATCCAGGGAAGTCCAGTAATCTTTCTGGAGCATGACCGGGTAGCGATGACCAGCATGGTCTTACATAAACATTTACTCACTTCCACTTATTAGCATGACTAATAAGCATTAAAATATTATCTCCCGTCTCCACATAAAGCGTTGCACTGAATGGCACTGTCGGCCATTGTTCTCCATGAGAAAAAGGCATCCTTGAATAATCAGCGCCCTGCCAGTGTGCCGGCTCTGCCTATGATGTAACAGAACTGGGGTGCTTTGGCATTATAAGAATGTCCCTTTTCCATTCGACACTGTGGCACTTTGGAGCCCTTTCATGTGTAGTCTAGCATGTACATATCGCACTGGGGACCTCTAGATAGCCTCAGTTATAGGAGGAGGGGGTTCGGGGCCTTGAGGGAGGTGGGGGCGGCGTGGGGTGACGGGGGAAATGAGATGACATTGTCTTTTAACGTGACACGGTTCTCTCACCCAGAAGTGGGAAGGGGACGCTACTAACTGAAATTGCTTTAGCGTGATATCGGTGTAAGAACAGTCAGGTATGCGACGTGCAGTCACGTGTTGGAGCTCGGTGTCTAGCGTGGGCCGTGTCGGTGGTTTCTGTCCCACACATCTCCCTTCCCCCAGGGCTCCATGTTGTGAGGCTGTTCCCTCCATTCTATAGCCGATTGCGCAACATCATTTCTTCAATGCCCCCGGGCAGAACCTAAAATCATCTTGCACTCTAACCTCGATGGGAATGGCATTTGACCAGTTCAAATGTCATCCGTGTAATTACGTGTTGTGGCACATGAATTCCTTCAGTATTTGTATACTATATACAGTATGTATATGTTACTTTTAAGATGCATGTTTAAAGTTGTTTTCTCTCTTGAACAGAGATCTTATTGGGATTTTTATTTTAGTTTGAATTGTTTCTCACTTGTATTATTGTTTTTATTGATTTTATGTAAAGCACCTTGAGCTACAATTCTTGTATGAAATGTGCTATATAAATAAAGTCTTACTTACTTACTTACTTCAGAGTTAAAGGCCGTTCAGAGTGCATTATGGAATGATCTACAGTAATATTCAAATCCAACGCAGTGAAAATGTCAATTTTCCAGTACAACAAAGCACCAAACGTAATAGCCTTTATATCCCCGACTACCGTTGGGAATAATGTATGTACTAAATTCAATACATCTGAAAACAAAAGTACTATTCACTGCACCAAACACAGTAGCCTTCACTGTAACCGTTTGTTTAAGTTTCTACACAGCAGCTGTTAATTATGCTCTTAAACAAAATACAACATAAGCGGCTTAGTGACTCCTTACTGCACATGTGTACCTTACAGTAAAAGCACAAAATCCCTGAGATCTGACTGTGTGTAAGTCCTATGTTATTTCTGAACTTGTGCAGTGCTGCTGCTAGTGTTCTGAACGGGGGGTCCTGAGAAGTACATAGAAGCATCAGTATATCGTGTTCATGGTGTTGAAGTCTTGTTGAGGTAGTAGGAACACAATACACGGGGAGAGATGTGTGTGTATATATGGGTCAGTCTTTCTCTCTCTCTCCCTCCCTCTGTCTGTCTGTCTGTCTGTCTGTCTGTCTGTCTGTCGGACATTCAGGACTGGCTGTGAGGTTTGCCAGCTGTGTCAGCAACAGATAGAAGGGCTTTGAGTTTGACTCCAAGGGTCTAGAGCAGGGAAGCAGAGTCCAGCCATGTCCCTCTTATAGAGTCACGATGGACTCCGAACATCTAGATCTGGCTACTTAAAACAAACCGTCAGAGGAATGCCTTTGATGCAAACATGCAGAGTGATGGGCCATGTAGCACTCAAAGGCCTGTCTGGCTCTGTGTTTTTTTTTTTTCATTCTTCCGAGTTACTCAGTGCCCACCATCCTCCCTCCTTCCTTAGCTCTTCATAAAATGTCTACCCACTCGCAGAGTCCTAGCATGGCCTGCGGGTGTTATTTACCTGGCTGGCTAAGCAGTTCTTCCTGCCTGCTTTGAGCTCTGCCTGGGCCATTCCCACAGTCCAGAACCTGGTCCAGACAGTGAAACTCATAAACCCAATGCCCCCCTACAAAGGTCTGGTCCACCTTAAGCGCCAAGCTCTTCAGCCTGGCCCCACATCTGCCTCTGCTTAGGCCCAAGGTCCCCCTCTCCAACCCCACACACCTGGGAAAAATTACAGCCAGCATGGTTGAAGGAAAACCCTCCCTAGGGTTGCCCAATCAGGCCAGGCAAGGCTGGGCTTTGGGCTTTGATATACTTGCTGAAGGAGGGTTGAATAGTTCAGCTCTGTTGCTGTTCGTTTGACGGTAACCTGAAAAGGAGTATGTTATGTGTTTGTCAAACGTTGACATCACAAGACTTGAACTGGAACATTGGGGCCTGCCTCAGATTCTCTGAAACTCTTTGGAAAGTATCTGTCTTAAAATATCACGGGCATGTTTCTTGGATGTAGCTGGTCGAATGATGATCTTCACTTAAATGTATGATTTTTAAAACCCCAAACTCAGCATCATTATACTCCTGTCCGCTTAATCACGAGCTGTTCATTGCCGTACAGTTAAGTCCCCAATTGCTTTTGTTCTGTTCAGGTCTACTTTGACTGTGGAGCTAAGGTGGATGTGGTGGACGTCCAGGGGCTGATCCTGTCTCCTGGCTTCCCCTACAACTACTCCTCTGGGACCCACTGTGTCTGGCAGTTCTTTGTGCCGGTCGGTCACCAGCTCATCCTGGAGTTCTTCGACTTTGACGTGTTCGAGAGTCAGGACGCGTCGCCGCAGTACGGCTCCGTTCCGGAGTTCGGCGACGAGGGGGGCCCGTTCACCCCGGCCGGGTCGGACGACTCCGGGGGGGCGTCGGAGAAGGAGTCGGCCCCTCGGAGGGACGCGTCGGAGAAGGTGCCCCAGTCTGCGCTGAAGGACGAGGTGAAGCACGTGGTGGTCCAAGAGCAGTCCACCAAAATGGAGATCGCCAGGGTCTCCAACTCCGCCAAAAGGTCAGCGGACGCCCCCTCCGACCCGGCCTCTCCCCCCCCGCCGTCGCACCCCCTGCTCCCAGGGGCCCAGCCCCCCGGGGACAAGGCCGCAAACTCGGCCTCGCCGGCCGTCCGAGGAGACCCCGACGCGGGACTTGCCGCCGAGGAGTCTACCCCGGCCCCGGCGACCCCCACCACCGCCTCCCCCACGGAGACGGCGAGCCCGGAGACCCAGCAGTCGGTCCTGGACGCCTGCCCTCACGACGTCCTCTACATCTCCGACCTCGTCGCCTTCTCCTCGCGCTTCTGCGGCTCCAACCGGCCCTCCAGCGCCCAGCTGGTGTTCGGGTCCAGCCAGGAGATGGTGGAGGTGATCATGGAGCTGATCACCACCACCCACTGGGGCCGAGGCTTCGCCCTCCTCTTCCACTACCACAACCGCACTGCCCAGGCGGCGGGCGGGGACCGCCACGCCTACAGCCCCGCGGGCCCCAGGGCGGAGTCGATGCTGGCGGCCGTCAGTGGGGCGGCGTTCTGCGCGATGGTGCTCACCAGCGCCCTCTGCGTCATCTTCAGGTAATGGCACTCGGGAGGTGGGATAGATTTTGTGTGGCGGGTGTGCTTTCTCACACGTTTATGGGTAAATAGGGGGGGGGGGTGGGAAAGTAACCTTGCCCAATGCCCAAGACCTTTCTCATGAACAGAGAAGGCTTAGGAGCACAATGTGAATCTTCGGCCCCTCCATGGCTTCACATGGCCACTAACATCTGTCACCCAAGGGAACTGGCATGAATGTACATCTTTGATGCCAACTGACAAAGCTCTTATGAAAGAGATTCTTAGTTATTCCACCTCCTACACACACACACACACACACACATTGATTGTTGACTCAGCCTAAGTCCGTGGTCCCTGTGGCTAAGACAGGGTTTGGCTCTGTCGGTGTCCTTGATCTACACAAGGTGAAACACCTGGCATCGGTTCTGAAGCACAAAGGATTTCACAATAGAAAGATCTGGAAAAAAGGGATCACACGAACAGGAAACTCTTGAGATCCGCCGTTGTGGAGGTGCATGGCATTGTGCAATGGTGTAACTTACAAGTTGCTCTTAGTCGATCCCACGGGTGAACAGAAGATAAGCTGATGTGTACCTGAGTAGAAAGCGGTAATACTATCTACAACACTGGGACAGAGGCGTTTTGAGATCACTGACCTGTTCCTCGTCCCTCAAATGCGATGTTCACGGGCAACTCCATTTTAGTTAACGCGCTTCACTCTAGATTTTAGACGCACTCTTTACTACGAACGCGCTTTGGGTTGTGCTGTTGTACAATGTTGCACTGCTAGATCCTGTAGTGTACTCCATTGTTGATTGTCCTCAGAAGCCATGTGTGAAAAAACAATCAGCCCATTGGTGTAGCTTTTTGCTAACAAAGGGCAAATTGAAAGTGCCTTCACTAACGTGGGAGTCTAATTAACAGGAACGACTATAAAAGCTTACAAAGTCATTAGAAAGCCATAGCATAGCATAGTCATCAGTTATACATGAGTTATAAAGTCAGGGTAGAGGGCAATATAAAGCCTTGTTTCGCTGGCATCATACTAATTAATAAGCTACCTTAAAAGACTGGCTATAATGTTCAGCCAGTGAAATATATTTCCCTGCATGAGTGTACTAAGTAGACAAGTATGCTGTTCAAATTCAGACTTTATAGATCTCCACAGGTAGGGCAGTTTACGGCATTAGATTACTGCTCAAGTTGCTTTTTAGCCATGGGCATCTCAGGGCTTTTGGGATGCGGTGAGTCAGTTACTGTCAAGAGGGAAATGCATCAAGCAAATAGAAATGGTCTGTTTCAAATTTTGGTTTAGTATAAAAGTATTTTAAGATATGTAAACAAATATGTGTAACTTAAATGTTGTGTGGCGTTTCAGACCCAAACTATGTCCCAAAAGAGCCAACTCCTGCTCATCCAACTCTGAGGTAAAAACAAACTTCTTGCCGTTCTACTCTCCTCAATCTGCATATTCCTCTCCTCCACTCCTCTCCTCCATTTGTCTCCTCTCCACACTAGACCAGACCAGACATTCCTCTCAAGGCTAGGTTCTGCCGGAGATCACAGAACATTACCTTCATATCCTCTGCCACTGCTGTTGTACTCTCCTGTGTCCTCGCCTTACGGCCCCCTCCAGCCCCCCCCTACAGCCACCCACACAGCCCCCCCCTTCCAGCCCCCCCACAAGGCCCCCCTCCAGCCCCCACACGGCCACGCTCACAGTTCGGCAGGGGTTAGACCACACCTACAGACTGCCCCCCCCCCACCCAGCACAGCTGCCTCTCACTTGCAATCCTGTTTGATTGCAAGTGAGAGGCAGCGCTACTGCAGTGCTTACCGCACACAGTCAGGCTTTAACCAGGCGAGCGTGTGGGATGCTGTGGGGGCGGGGGGGCTGACCCGTGCTGTGTTGCAGGTGCAGGAGGGGGTTCAGGGCCCGGTGGCAGATGCCAGCGAGCTGAGGCTGGTGGTCCCTAACCGGGCAGGCCTGGACGTCCCAGCTGAGAACGACAGCTACCACCCCTCCCCTGGCCTGGGGCTGACACACGCAGGTGGGCTGGCAAGCGCTGTACACACACACACACACACGTACACACACATGAATATGCGCACAGATACAAATACACACAGTCGGTATCAGTCTGGCTGTCAAACTTCCACCCCTCCCACGCACGCACACACACACACACACACCCACACACACAAACATACTCAGACGATCTGTGCCTGTCACGCACGCACGCACGCACACACACACAGCCCTGTTTTTCTCTCCGGCCTGTCCGAGCGCCCGCCAACCGTTGATCCCGTCGTTTCCTCTGCGCCTGTTAGAGGGGTGCCACCGGGGTTTCCAGCCAAGCTGACAATGACTTCATCTGCCCCTACAGTGAACCTCCAATACATGTTTACTGTAACAGGACCAGTGTTGTTCCACAGAGCTCTGAACTGCGGCAGGGAACGAGAACATTTGGTCCCCGAGGTTTGGCACTCCTCTGACACACATAGGGCACACATACAAACACGCATATACACAGCCACACAGAGAAACAAAGACGTACACACACAACCCCACACACACACGCGTGCGCACAAAGGTAAACTCGGAAGTTCTCTGCTCTCGTCGTGAATAAGCGTGGGTTCTGATTCGGATTCTCGTTAAGTCAACGGCTTATGCTGTGTGAAATGAATGATGTGAACCAATGGACTGTAGCTTTCAACCATCCGTTAGCTATGCGTGTGTGCGTGCGTTACGTCTGTTGTGGGTTTAGTTGTGTGAATGGAGGGCAAAGCATTGGAGGTCTCAATGGAAAACGGTTTTAGTTGTGGAGTAATGCTGGGCTTATTCCGGAACAATCCAAAGACCCTTTCATTGTAGCCGAGGCCAGGGAGAGAATTAGTGGCCGGGGTATTCAACCCTGGGAGCAGTTCGGAACACCACCGAAACCACTTTCTCCCCCAAATACTGTCAGTGTATAGGTTAACATACTGTAGTCTTGTCCTGTCAATATAGAATAAATGTTAAAGTTCAGATGAATGCTTAGATTCTCTCGTAAAAGGCAAACGTAACTCTTGCAGGAACTTGGGAGATGGATTATGCTCTATAAATTGTATTCAGTCAAATGACGTCGGAAAACAAAACCAACACCTATCAACCCTTCCCCTTCCCTTCAGGGTCTTCTGTCTGCGCCGGCGGAGATGCGTCCCAGAATGCCGAGCTGGAGCTCTCCTCCAATGGGCTGACAGAACTGGACTTGGGGACGGACGAGGTGTTCATCATCTCCTCGGCTCCCAGTCCCGGCCGACCAGCGTTCACCCTCCACACAGTAAGAACCTCCAACCCTGGCCCCCGAGGATGCGGGCTGGCCCCGCGGGGCATTGGAGTAGGAACACCCAGGAGATAAGGCTGCGCCCTGCCAAGTATTTTCATTAGAGGTGACGGTGCCTTTGATTGCTTTTAATTGACCCTCCGCCTAGGATAACAATGAAGCTCTTAGCCTGGTGGAGCTGTATGTCTGAAACTATGTGGATAACCCGGGGGGGGGGGGGGGGGAGGGGAGAGTTTAGAGGAGGAAGGGGAAAGCTCGACCCAGCAGTTTTGTCTGTGCTCTTTTGTGCCGTTTTTATTTTTTTGAAATAAGAGTTGGCATGGGGGAACCCCTGGCAGCTTTGAGTGTGCTGGCGAGCCTAACCCACAGACTAGGCTAATGGATGTATTATCTGTGAAGCCAGGTTCCCAGATCCTCTGTGTGTGTGTGTGTGTGTGTGTGTGTGGTGCCTTGTGTGTGGTCTGTTTCTGTGCGTGTACCCGCCCCAGCGCCTGAGAAGATTGTGCGCGTGTGACTCGAGCGAGTGTTGGGGATGACAGCGGGGGGTGAATTATGACACTCGAATAATTCCCCTTGAATAATGTTAGCGCTGGATTATCACCCCCACCGGGTCAGGGCTAGCATGGTTAGCGTAGCTAGCTTGATGGGTTGGTGTTTGTGGGGGGTAAAGGGGGTCTGTTTCACATCTTGGTAGCTTATCTGTCCCCTTTGGTGCCTAAACTACAACAAGTTACCATTGTATAGGCCTTTGTGGCAGCATGGTACTTCATTTAAAACCACCCTAAGTCGTGTCTAGACTAAGCGAGCTGTTAGTGATTCTGTGGGGAGGATTATCTGGGCTCTCTGGGATGAGTGCAACCCCCTAAAACCTTTCGTCCCCTGAGAACCAGCTGACTAACATGGGAGGACATGGGCCTAATTTGGCCTTGCACTCTTGACCTCCTCCTCACCGATAGCTAGCTGTCGTTTGGACGGGTCTTAATGCTGGTGCCTCGCGGAGGTCATCTGTTTTGTTTTGCTTTGGAAACGCGTGTGATTGGGTTGAATTCCCTCTGGGGGGGGCGGGGAGGAGATGAATCCACCTGCTCCGGGGAAATTTATGAATGAAACGATTTGCTCTCAGAATCTTAAGCACTGAAAACCCCATCCTAATTCGTGCATGAACCTGTACGTGAGCTTTGCGGTTGGCTGAACACTGTTTGGGGAGCTAAGCAGTGTCGTTCTCTCCTGGTAAGCCATTCGGATTGTACACAACAATCTGTTAACAACAATTACGATTCCAAACACATGGAAGTATCGATTCACTGCCAGAGACAGATTTATGGATTAAAACCCATGTCCGGAAGTGTTCCCTTGTAGTTTCCAATAACAGCTCAACTGGACTGTTGTGTTCCCAGGCCTCGGAGCTGTGTGTCAGAAGAGCGCTCGACCCCTTTTAGGTCAATGGCCTGTAGAGGTGCAGTCTAGTGCTTGAATATAAAAGCCATGTTTGAGATGAGACAGATATTTATAATTCCCGGTCAATTATCGCAGTTGAATGGCCCCCTTCTCTCTTCTCCCGCTCCCCCCCCCCCCATCCAATTCACTCATTCATGTACAGTAGGTGGTCCCCGACAATGAACATCCATTTAGGATGTTTGTTGCATCGCATGTCATCCTATCTTTGCCGTAATCTGTGCTGACAGATTCAATACCTGCACACTCGCATAACGAATCAATTCATGTATGTGTCCCTGTCTCTCTTTCTCTCGCTCTCTCTGTTCTCTGTCTCTATCTGTCTCTCTTTCTCTCCCTCCCTCGCTCTCTGTTCTGTCTCTGTCCCTCTCTCTCTGCCTCTCTGTCTCTCTCTGTCTCTCTCTGTCTCTCTCTATCTCTTTGTCTCTGTCCATCTCTATCTGTCTCTCTCTCTCTGTTCTCTCTCTGTCTCTCTCTCGTCTCTCAGCAGCGGGAGAGGTTTCTGAGACACAGTGACACAGGCCCCGTGAAGGACTGGCCCTCTCCAGACCCCTCCGCCTCAGGTGCCAAGGCGGCCCAGGACGGCACTGCCAGCTGTGCCCGGCCCCGGGCCTGGAGCGTCCGGACTTTCCAGGACTTCCTCCCTCCCCTCCCCCAGCTGCATAAGAAGTGGTGCAGCTGGAACTCGACCAGTCCCTTCACCAAGCTGGTAGACAGCGTCAGTAACCAATCTTCACTGTTCAATTTGACGACAACTTGTGACGGACACATGCGTGTTACGTGACATCTCTGCTGCCGTTGAGCCAATACATGTGTGTTGTTGTATTGAAGCGTGTGTGTCTTGTACCCAGCTGTGTGTGTGTGTGTGTTGTATTGAAGTGTGTTGCATTGAGATGTGTTTGTGTGTGTTGATATTCTGGTGTACCCGCCAGGCTCCAGCTAGCCTGCTGTCCGACTGCCGGAGCGAGGGCAACAGGAAGGTGTTCTCGGACGTCCACCTCGACGCCAGCGCCGTCTCCGACTCCTGCATGAGCGCCGCTTCCTACCCGCTCACCCAGCCGGCCCAGCGCCAGCGCCGCCTCAACTCCGCCAGCAACCTGCGGCGCTCCCGCTTCACCGGGCCCTGCTTCGGCCTGCTCTCCGTCCCCGCGGAGCCCGTCAAGACACCCGGCGGCGGCCCCCACCTCCAGGCGCCCTCGTCCGAGGCCGGCAGCGGCTCCCTGAGCCCGCCCCAGGCTGACGGGGACCACGTCAGCGTGCCCGTGTTCGCCATCTCGGAGGAGGAAGACAGGCAGCCCCTGGTCCTGGCCGAGCACCTGGGGCAGGCGTCCTCCTCCGGCTCCATGCTCAACGGACTGAGCCGGGGGGGGGCGTACGACGGGAAAGCGTCCGCCGCGGGGAGCCCCCTTCTGCTCCCCAGGGGGAGGTCAGAGTGGAGGCCCTGGGGGAGTCAGGCCTCGGGCGGGGCCAGTCCTCTCCCCCTAGACTCGCCCACGTCCAACACGGAGTCCAAGTCCACCTTCAGGCACAGTACAGCAGGTCAGACCCAGCTGCCTTCGCTCAGCCAATCAACAATGCCGTGCAGTGTGGCGGGCAAAGAGATGTGACAAGTCTCAGTCCATATGTGTGCGTGGAGGCTGGACTGAGGCGTGGGGGCACTTTAGGTTGGGCCAGTGAGGCAATGATGAACTCATGTTAATGTCACTTTGTCAAATTTATAACCTTCTTCATGCTTCCAGAAATGAGCTGTTTTTATTCAATGATTTGCCCATTTCTGGCTTTGTGCTGATAAAATCTGATATTCCTACTTGAGACACTGCCTGTTTGTTTCTAAAGTCAAGATGTATTTAAACAATTGAGTTTCATGCTGCTTGCCACACCAAGGCATTGAGGGCTGTTTCTTAAGTTTTGGATGATGTTTTTTGAGAGAAAAAAAGAAGCTGGCATTAAATATGTAAATGTATTGATTACCCAACTAATTGAAGCACTTTTATACATGGTGAGTTTGCGCAGCATTTTTTGATACTTATAACTCAGCTGCCGTTTCTAATGTGCACACTCATAAATCCAGAGTTAATACTCGTTGATTGTGTGCGGTTGTGCCAACTCCTGTCCTTTGTCTTAGCATGGGGCCTGGATAGCGAATAAACACACAGAGGTCTCTGAGGACACTTACTAACAGTATTATCCCATGCCTTCAAGTGTTAAGAGTATAGATTACAATGCTGTATTAATATAGATGCTGTAATACAAAATTGTATTCGAATGTCTGCTACTGGATTATTTAAGGGAATCGATCGCTGTATAAAAGTAAAAAGCATAACATTCAGTAGAACTATTATCGCAAACTATAAGAAACATAGCAATTCCTACTTTGTATATAAAGGGTGGGTTGGGAATTATAGTGCAAGGCAAGTTTTAATAAAGGATATGTAATATGTGATCTTTATCCCTGAATTTTAACATTTACAGTGAATTCCACACAGAGGAAAGTTATTAGCAGAGGTTTGTACACCACATAAAATGACATATTTTCCTGAAGAAATTATGGGTTTGGTTCCCACTAACAGGTGACAGTGTCCTGGTAACTCTCGACTGATTAAATATATATTTGATATCTGCTCCCAAAATACCTATTGGTGTGATGTAGCACGAGGAGTGAGAAATGCACCAGGTAAATTGCAACGGTTATAAATCTTGAACAATGATCTTAAAATCCAGCTGCTTAACATGTATGTCTTCATTCCTAGTGAAGTACCCAAGAGCGGTGACCATACCTTAGTCACAATCGCTTAGAGAGGAGAGAAGCTGTCTAGCAACCAAGAGGTTCAAGGTTTGATTCCCCAGGTGGGCCACTGCCAACAGATTGGCACTTGAAAAACACCCAGAGAAAGTGTCACCGCCAGGATTCTGTGGTGTGGTGGGTTAAACGGTCGCGAATGATGGTGAAACTTACATTGGTAACATGAAAATGAAGTACACCCCATGAAATACTGTATGTCTCCGAATAGTTTTACATTGTGGATATTTTATATGAAGTGAAACTGGTGTAGCAGCCACAAGCACACTTAACAATTTCCCCAGAAATTGTACCCTCTCTAGTTCTTTTTATTAGTGCAGTCAAACAGAAATGTTAGATCACATACAAGGAAGTATTTAATAACGCTACTACAAAGTAGAGGAGATAGAGAAACGCTCAAGGCTTCACCAAGTAGTGTCCCACTGTGCTCGAGTTCAGATTTCCCCAGGTACTAGCCTACATTGATGAATTGATTCAACTAGACAACACTGATTTGACTACCAAGACAGTACATTGCATAACCTGGTTCCCAGTGATCAGCCCCCAAAGTCCTCACACTGGTGCTGTCGTATTGCCCCTGTGGTGTACTAAGCCGAGGCCTGTTTTTCCTTATAATCTTAAGGACGTAAAGAGCTGACAGGGATTTTTAGTGACTTCTCAGGGGCTTTGATGAGGTAGAATTTAAACTGGCCCTTACTAAAGGTCACACTGGTCATACAGAGCAGCTTGGTCCAGACTTTCTCACAAAGTGAGTAAATATTTGCCCTGGAATACAGTGTATTCCCTTGGGGGGGAGAATGCAAAGTACTTTCCAAAGCCTCCTTAACACCCAGTTCTGATCGGGCGGCTTGTACTGTTGTTGGCTTAGGGTGCCCAGATCCTCCTGTGGGAAATAATGAAGGTTCAACTCAGCTGCTCCGGGGATCGGCTCCAGGGGTCGGCCGGGCCTGTGCGAGGTCTTGAGCTGCTGAAGAATGCCAGTGTGAACCCACGACAGGGAAACCATGACTTAAAACCGCGAATTAACACAGCCATAGGGCCTGGACTCCGCTAGGATCGTGCCCATTTTAAGCCTACTAGGCCCCCCCCCCCCCTCCCTCCCTTTTTTTTTTTTACCCAACAAAGGATACTCAGGCCAGGGGTGTTGATATCTGAGAGGATATACTGTTACATATGGTCTCTGCCCAAGCCTGGGGATCACACTATACAAGGAAGACATTGCCTTAACAAATGTTTAAGAGTTACAAGCACGAGTTATGCTAATCTTTCAATAAGACGGTACAAATCACAAACTTGAACAATGTTTAGTATTCAAACTGGCACCAGAGTGCCGAGTCTGAGAAAGCAAACCTCGACCTCTGGTCCCATGTTCAAATGTAATCAAATTAAACAGCTTGGACATTTGGAACTAAGTTAACGCTAACCTTATGTCCTTTTGTTTGTCTTGAATATGCTATACACACAAATTTCAACTATGAAATAAAATACAACACTTTTACATAGGTATAAAAAGGTTTTGATACATGTTTCTAAGTTACTTAAATTGCATCCAGATTTTATGGCTTTCATACAAAACATCTGACCAGTATATTCAGGCTACTAAATGACAGAAATATCTACAGATTCAAAATCATCCTCTTTTTTTCTTTATTTTATAAGGCCTCAAAAACAGGGCCTTATTAGATGCCATTTGTGTCATTTAGAAAAGACGAGGCATGTTTTTGAACATGGTTCGGCAGTAAATATAGACACCTGGGTGTTGATAGTCATATTTGTATATGATTTGAAAAAAGATCAGGGCAGAAATACAGTCACCTAACTTCCTTTGTGTTGTTGATTTCAATTCAGAAACTGGAAGAAGAAAAGATTTCAATTCCATTTTGACCAATGAAATCTCTTGTACACTGGCGACATAAATAAACCCAGGAACAAAAGAACACGATCACATGAAAGTCAACACTAAGCACACCCAGAGGCAGACCCATCTGCTTGTATGTATTGGCACAAGATTTCCTGACCATTTCTGAACCCCCCCCCCCCCCCCCCTTTCTGACTCGGACCTACGACACTACCAATAAAAGGTGTCGACACACTGTACTAACACCACAAAACCTAGCCAATACAGTTGACACAAGGTCTCCCTTTTGCCTCTAGACTAGCCTGTAAACATTACAACCGGTTATTCACGACCACGACCGGGAAAGCATCCTTAAAGCACTACTTTAATCAGCTTTGAGTTGATTATCCGGAGCAAAGCATCGACAGAGGGCCTCGTCAGGTCAGGGAGCGCCGCACCGTTTCAACCAATCACCATGATCCCCCTCCCAAGGAAAAGAAACCCTATACAACTGTCTCACTGGGATAGAATCTATTACACGGCGGGCTCGACGGGCATCGTTTCTTTAACTCTCGCTGAGAAGTCCTTGTCACGTTAGAAGACCGGATCATGAGCGCAACTCCCTTTTTTAGATGTGACAGATACCGTGGGTATTGCACTCTGTGGCGTGCCAGCGAGCCAGGGACGAGGAAGCAGCAGGTGTCTCGCAGAGTCGAGCTGCTATATTCGTGAATTGCAACCAACTCCCAAGTCAAAGTCTGTCTATGCATAGAAATCTTCAAGAAACACACAGCTTTCTGTGGCAGTCTGGTTACAGGGAGGGGAAAAAAAGGTTTCTTTTTCTTATATCTGAATACTGTGTATGTGAGCAGTACGATGCATGGTTAGTTTTTTTGTTGCATTTTGACAGTTGAGTTGGGAAGCTCTAGATTCTAATGAAAAACACACATCCTTTCCCAAGACGACAAACCACGTTCAATAGAAATCTACATTGTTTGAAGAGCTAACTATTTAGGCACAAGGAAATAGACTAAAAACTACTTAGTAATTATATATATATGATCCTTGTATTGTCACAAGATGGCTGTGGTATCATGCAGAACACTATGGTCCGTTCCGATTGCCTGACTTGTTCTACTGTTCCCAGTAGAACATAAAGAAGATAAAATAGATAAAATCAGGTCTCATATGTAGCTGTGGACCTGACCAATGGAATGCAGGGCCACTATGGTCCTCTAGAGATACATATCTGCTGGGGTAGAGGGGAGTAGCGCCGAGAGTGCATGGTATTATTCCACTTCACCCCCGACCCCCCCCCCCCACTCATAAAACTCTAAGCAAGCCCTAACCAGTCTCCGACAAATATTGATTGTGATTTCTGCAATAAGCCAGTGCATCCTATATACATGTATGCAGCCTGCAACTAGAAGATCTACTATATTACAGGTGTAATAGAGATGTCCTTCCCAACGACATGTGCCCATGTGGGGAGTGTGAACAATAGAAACATCCTCTTCCTATTGAGTGACAGAGCTATAAGATATCCTGTGTCTGTGGCGCTCCTGTGGGTGGAGAGGATGTCCCCAGGGTTCTTCAGCTCTTGAAGCGGGTCTGTTCACAGATGTGGTTAAATTTCCTTCGAGAAAAAAAAGAAAGAACGATAAAAAAATTAAAATAGAAAGACAAATCTCAAATGTCTGGAGAAAAAAAAACAGGCACAACACATGCCATATCGTATATCATCTGGGAGGAAATTGGGAGTGCTGTCATGCAGGGGTGGTTGAATTTCACTTGGGATTAAAAAAAAGAAAATAAATTAAAACGCAGAGACGGCGGCGCCCTCTAGTGGCAACTTCAGCGACACGAAACATGAACGTGTTACTGGAGACTGACAAGCCGTGGTGCAGTAACTCACATTGCGTGGTGCGCCTTCACCTGAGTACGGCAGTTACGTCCCCAATAGCAGTCAGGACGAGACGTTACAGCAACTGAGAAGGAACACATCAACATCAGTTCCGATTTTGATACGAACAGTTCTAGATCATACAGTCTTTGGGTGATCCTCCGATACCGATTGGTGTGTGTGTGTGTGTGTGGTGGTATGTGTTGGTGTGTTCCTTTGTGTGTGTATGTGACAGTGTATGTGTGTGTGTGTACCTGGGAGCTCAGCAGCAGGGATGTTCTGTCTGTATTTGTAAGCCAGCTCTTTGAAAGCCCTCAGGCCGCAGCAGAAACACAGCACAGCGCTGGCGTTGATGCGGTAATCTGGGACGGGGGCGGGAGGGAAGACAAGCAGAGATGAAGGAGAGGTTCTCAAGGGGGAGGCGGTCTACCGTGAGGTACTACGGGCTCCACGGCGGCCTCAGAGTTGGAGGCTGAAGGCTGGAGATGTCGCAGACTCACCCGAGAGGTAATAGCTTCCTTGCTGCAGGCCGTCCAGGCCTTGTTGAAGCAGGCTTCTCCAGGTCATCCCTCTGGCAGTGAGGTAGTTCTGTGGCAGGTAGGAACAACGTTGAAAAACACACCGGGTTCTCAGAACCCTGAGGTAAAACCGCCAGATTATCATAGGTCCTAGGTTCCAGGATCACAAATGACAAACCGTCATTGCGATTTCAAAAGGGGTGTACTAATGAAGCAAAGCTCTTTCTTCGAGTGCTCAGCTCACAGACATTTACATTTAGTCATTTAGCAGACGCTCTTATCCAGAGCGACTTACAATAAGTGCAGGGACATTCTCCCCGAGGCAAGTAGGGTGAAGTGCCTTGCCCAAGGACACAACGTCATTTGGCACGGCCGGGAATCGAACCAACAAGCTTCTGATTAATAGCCCGACTCCCTAACCGCTCAGCCACCTGACCCCCACACAGACAGCTCGAGGGGTTTACCTGGAGTATCTCAGACTCGTGGTTATTGCTGTTGAGCACGCCATCCAGACACTTGTCTGTGAGGTTGAGCTCTGTGGAAACGCCACAGGATCAACGACGATACAATCCCACACGATGACAACACACCGAAACATGGTCAGAGGAAGAGATACAACACAAACGGTTAGACGCTCGTCTACATATGGTTATCCTATAATGCTTTTGGGGATATAGGGTTGCTACGGAAACACGGAGACGACCCCACGTACCGCTGAAGCGGGCCAAGCATCCTTGACAGCCGATCCTCTGGCAGCCCCAGTACATGTGGCAGAAAGGTCGCTGGCACGCCATGCCTGCCAGACACCCAACACACAGGGGAAACCCCAAACCCGTCAGCACATTCATCGGACACGGCATTGGTACCACATATTGACTGGCAGGCCGGCGGGCCACTCACATTGCTGCGCAGAGAGCTGCTGGCCAATGAGCTCTGCACGGCGGTCTGGCATGGGCTGCAGGCAGCAGGTGCAGATGACATGACGGCCCTGGAGCGGGCACGAGTACCCTTGAGGAGGAGCTACAGAGACAGAGAGACAGAGACAGAGAGAGAGAGAGAGAGAGAGAGAGAGACAGAGAGAGAGACAGAGATCTAGTACACAGTTTGAAAGTTCCATGACGTCCAGATAAGTACTAACATTAGTTCATGTGCATTCGCCAACGCCACAGAATGTGCGTGCAGCGGAAATGATGAAAGGACAGTACAAATACGGTCTGATGGTCCATGAAACAGGTGGTGGGTGTTGATACCTGTGGGCATCTCAGAGGAGGTGGAGGGACATTCTCCAGCAGGCTTCCCAGCTCCCTCCGCAGGACCTGGGGGGGCTGGCTGGGCTGGGGGGGGTGGTGGGGCCAGGGGGGCAGGGGGGAACAGGGCAGCAGAGGGGAACAGGGGAGATGCAATTCCAGTGGCCCACAGCCCCTGATTGACCTCCTTCTTGTAGCCTGGACACTGTCTGCACATCGCAAACGGCTGACCGCTGACAAAAGACAAACGGGAACGTTGGACGAAACGGCAAAAACGGGAGGATAAACACAGTCGCACACACACGCACGCACGCACGGAGCTGACCTGATATCAGAAATGTCGCTGTCGTTGTCGGACAGCTCGAACAGATAATCGGAGCTGCCCTCTTCGTCGGAGAAGGAGCGCTCGATCTTCGGCTGCAGCATGTCCTGGGTGATCTTGTTCCGACTGTCCATGCTCTTCAGGTCCTCCTCGCAGCGGCACTTCTCTGTGAACACCCACACCACATCTCCGGCATCAACCTCTCATCTTCCCCCCCAGCCCCGTGTGAAGCGTTCTAGATGGGGCCGTCTCGGCGTCAGACCTGGGTGCTGGGTGAGGTAGGCCTCCACCAGGTTGTTGAGGATGTGGTTCTTGCGGATCCTCTCCACGGGGCAGCGGCAGGTGGGGCAGAGGGACGAGCGCTCCATCCACCCCGAGTAGCAGGCTGCGCAGAAGGTGTGCATGCAGGGCTGCAGGCTGGCGGGACACGAGCGCACACACACACACACACGAGGGGTTGGAGCTAGCGCCTGGGAGCTAGCGCCTGAGAGCTAACGGCGCTATTGTCGCTAACGCTAAAAAAAATTCTTAAGAGCTCAAACTTAAATATAACAGGCGTCGACGATATAGGATGCCAAGCGATACACGAGACATACGCCGTCCAGCTGTAGGGGACAGATTAAACCTAGCCCTGTCGATGAAAAGCGACGTCCGGAATATTCCGGAGGGTAGTAGCTACCTGACACAGTCGTGCAGCAAGTCCTGGCAGATGATACAGGTGAGAGACTCCTCCATCTTGTCTGTCTTGGTCCCCTCCTTGGGTTCTTTTCCCAGGAGGTCCCTCAGGGAGCCCTTGGCAGGAGCCAGAGCCTCAGTACTGGAGGTGTGAGGCGAGGCCAAGTCAGAAACCGCATCTAGAAAAAGAACATCGCCTTGTCACGTCCTACTTCCAAGACCACGGGGGGACATTTGACAACCGATAGCCTCAGTCGATGAAAGGGGCTTTACGCTACATTTCATTCATTCAGCAGACGCTTTTATCCAGAAGAGGCATTTAAAAATGTACCACAGAAGGTCAAGGATCGGAAGTACAGCATTTCGGTGGTCAGAGGCGAGGAACGGTCTGTATTTACAAGCCACATGGAAAAGTAACCACATCTCAGATACCAGGCATGGGGAATACTCCAGTGTAACAATAACAGCATTGCTTGGCCGCAGTGGATACAGACAAGATGGAGAACATCTTTAATTCATTAAAGACTGCGTGACTAGCGCTAGGTTTAAGCGTATGGCTAGCTCCCAGCCATATGCTCCGTGTCTACGTCTCGAGCTTCAATAAGAGACCCCCCCAAAGTAAACATCCTTAATGCATTTTCACCATTTGTTTGGATCCAGAAGTTCTTGTTGTACAGTTCATAAACTCAAAGACACTTAGCCAAACCCATACATTAAAGTCGAACCATAAACGATTACACGTTTGGAGATGCGGTTTTTTAGTTTATAGCCCAGCTAAGTGCAGCCAAACACACTAACCAGCATCGATCTTCCTCCTCTTGCACTCTGGCTCTTCCATGCCCCCCTGCTGGGGCGGGGTGGGGCCTGAGACGTCTTTACAGCCTGGGGGACGACAGCTGGGGCTCTCCCCCTGGGCTTCACCATGAGGGCCAGCGGGGAGGTGGAAGGTGGAGGTGGAGGGCTGGGGCTCCTCCGCTCGATGAGGCCCCGGGGCTCTGAGGAGGAGAGGCTCCACTGACAGGCCTGTAGCTGGGGGGAGAGGAGCAGGAGATCCCTGGACTGTCTGCTCCAGGGCTGGGGCTCCTCCACTGGCACCAACTACAGGGGAAGACGGAGAGGTGACTCAGCTAAATGTTTCACGAACGAGGAGTGAACACGGAAGTGGGTGAATGTCAGGTTTACTTATCAGAGTGAAACTTACGACTGGTGTCGGGTGAAACTGCCAGCTCTGGTTTTAAGGACTGGTAAACGTAAGCAATATCTGCAGGGGAAAGCGATTTGATTATTTTAGATGGGATATGATTAAACTTTCAAAACGTAAACAAACACTCGTTTTACACAAGTTGGTGTAGCTATATTATCATATTTGGCAAGTAATAAAAAAAATTAAGAGTCATTTGGAAAATACAAAAAAATAACAATACATTCTCCAAGTATGACATGTGTGTTTATAGTACACAACGCTTACGGCGTAGTAACAACAAGAACAGTATGACCTTTATCTCCAGACTCACTTTGCTCAGGCTCAGTCTTCCTGTAGACAAAGTAGATGACATCACCACTCTGCAGCATGTGGCTCTGCTTCTTCACCAGCTTGGACATGTTGATCACCGTGCCATTGGTGCTGCAGGGGCAGGAACAGCACAAACAAAGCACTTGTTTACTCGCCTGTGGTGGACGTCTCGGAACAGCCTTGGAGACCACACGCTATGATTGCGTGCTGCAATCATAGCGATGTTATTGCCGATGGTTAAATCGTGATTAGCACCTCCATTCATGTCTCATTATTTATTGAACACATTAAATGTATATTTTCTGAGGATGGAAACAGTGTCATGGCTGTTTCGCAACCTGAACGTACAGCCAACACGTTAATGATCAGCTGGGAGAGGCGTGACAGGATCCCATTGTTGTCACACCTGCAGAGCAACTCCGCTGGATTACAGGCGGTAGACGCAAGCCGATAGTACTTCCTCCAATCACTGTGTCCAATGAGCTGTGATATTGGTGTGCAGATAAAACACAGCTAGCACAAGGCTGCTTTTCACCTCGCCGACTCAGTGCACGGCAAAACACAAGCCTTTTTAATTACCCGTTACTGCCATTTCCCTCATTATCTGCCAGCTGGTTGGTTTACACTGTCAATTAGGTTAGACTGTGTGTCAACCGGTATGTTAAATCCACTGTGAAATCCACAGCCAATTAACAAATTAAAAAAACATGCCCTCAAACAATCTGAATTGTTCTGTTTGACACCGAAGCAATAGTGAATCATAGTATACATTCAGGAGGCATGAATGCATGTCTGTTCTCAGATTGTCGTGTGGCTATGGTAGGCGCTGACATCTGACATCTGGACCTTAGGTCGTGGTTATTGCTCCACTAGGTTGATAAGAGTAAAGTCACAGCCTACCTCATGTCTTCCAGCCACGCCAACCCTGACTTCTCATCTTGCACAATCTTGCAATGATCCCCTGAAACCAGTTTGTTTGCAGGAAACGAAAGATCACACCCTACAAACAGAGAGTAGCCATTAGGAAGAGAAATCATAGTTTAAAACAAATATGGGTGTGAAGCATTAGTTTGTAACATTACAGATAATTACACTCGATAAGTTTCATAGACAATGCCTAACTATATCGGTGTGGGAATTTGAATATTGCATTAGATATCTAATTATATGCTAATAGAATGGCCCTCTCCTTTCTTTACTATGCTTTTAAGGGCTGCATAGCAGACAGGCCTAATTAAGGCCATTCTCTGCATTGGAAAGCAGACTTCACATACTCAATATAATAGAGCCGCCAACACAGACAACCTTTGGAGATACAACCACTCCTTGGGAAAAATCCATACAAAAAAAACTACTTAATATTCTACACACATGTTCTCAATAGACGCCTTTGTTATCATCGAAGGGGGTGTCTAAGTTTGTCAAACTAAAGAAGGCATTGTGCCCCGTCAATTGAACTGCCTGAGAGACTTGCCGTGTCTGGCTTCTGTCTATATGGTCTTTTGTAAATTTAACATTAACACATTTGAAAATATCTAGAAAAATAAACTTGTTATTACCATTTTATTTTTTAACAAATATTTTGAACACAGTGGATGTTAACCCACCAAAATTGTTCATACCATTACGATCAAAACAACAAAGATAGGGCAAGTGATAAAGTATATTTTTACCTTTTCTTCGTCCAACAGTGCATTCTCTGTTGACAAGCAACACTTCAGATTCACAGTTTGAGTCTACCCTTATCAACTTCCCCCATGGTCGACCCCTTCCTTGATTCTCCATAATCCAAACCTAGAAATTGAGTTATCACAAAAAACAAATAAGTTAAGCACGACATTAACTGTATGCATTTAAGGAGAATACAGTTAGTTTAAATTAGCGTAGCAAGGTAGGATAATCAGTTAGCCATAGAAGCTAACTAGGCTAGCTAACTAACTGGCTAACAATGAAGTAAGCACTCAATGTGTCTGGGAGAAATGTCAACGTCAAATAAGCTCACACTAGTTGAAGTAGCTATTTAATCTTATTTGTCGTAACAAACACTTGTATGAAATATAAACACCAGCTATTCGTTGCAACAAATAACAGATGAACCCGCATGTCGTAGTGAAGGGAAAAACAACTTCGTTCAAAATAAACAAGGCTAGCAAAAAGCTAGCTAGCTAGTGTGTTTTAAAGCTAACCCCAGTTGCAAGCAAGCAATCAAAAACGTTTGGAAAAAAAGTGCTAAAACGCCATAGATGAGAAGGACAAGGCACCACAAACATGTTAATACATAGTGTTTCTATACCTTCGAGAATGCAATAATTGTGTCCGATGTTATTGCTTACGGACGTTTCGTCCCTTCATTTTCCATCCACTCAACACACTCATGCACTTCCTGGCAACCAAAGGTATTTACAGACATCAGCTGATGGAGGAGGGGCGAGAGAATAAAGGCTTTTTCCCTACTTGTAGAAAGAGAGGAATAGATCGCAGTTGATTGCTTTAGTTTAGCACTCTGATTAACATTAACACATATATTACATGTAGGCATTTAGCAGACGCTCTTATCCAGAGCGACTTACAGTAAGTACAGGGACATTCCCCCGAGGCAAGTAGGGTGAAGCCTTACCCAAGGACACAACGTCATCTGGCACAGCCGGGAATCAAACTGTCAACCTTCTGATTACAAGCCCGCTTCCCTAACCGCTCTGCCACCTGACTCCCTGATATTAACGTAGTATACGTTGAAAACGATACAATAGCAGTTGCATTATATAGTGACTCAAATGACTTTAAGAAGTCGTTGGATTCTTTTGACATGAACTACCACAAAAACATACAGTAGCAAAAACGTTGAGTATACTTGATAACTGTACATTGCACGTGCTATTTCAGCCCATGTGCAAAAAAAGACGTTTGGTGTGTGTGCTGTGTATTCCAACACAACACATTCCTGGCCTGTGGCTGAGATGTGTGTATGTGAGACGAGACGAGGAGGTGGGGGGGGGGGGGGGTGACAGGCCTGTGACAGAAGTGTCACCAGGGGAACCTGCTTGTCTGCAGACAGCTGTGATGTCCGTTAGCAGGCCAGCAGTCAGCTCACCGCTGCCTCAGTCTTCAGATTGGACGGTGAGTCCCTGAGGGTCCCAGGTCCATGAAAGTCTCTCTTCCTGTCTGCCTCAGATAAGCCATTGACAGGCTCTTTAATCTCCATGCATGTCTAGTTTGTGCCTTCATGGCTATCTGATGTTGGACCATGGGTGTCATCGCCTTGGATGGGTGACAAACACCGGGTCAGAGAAACAAGGATGGGGGGGTGGGCAGACTGGTTCTAGACTCCATAATAAGTGTTGTTTCAAACTCTGCACACAAACAATGCTTCATCTAAATAAGTAACGTTCACTCCAAAAGAAAAATCAGTAATGTTACAAACATGAAATATTAGGCTATAGGACCCCCATTTCTTCCACATCAATCTGCATGATTCAGACGGTAAATACATGACATAGCTCTGGGAGCCACTGGACTTGTAACCCGACCCACTTTGAGAAATTATTTTATAAACTTCAATTACGAATGGACTAATCTTCCCCGTTTAAGAAACACCAAAGCATTTCTCTGTGATAGAAACAGCAAGAGTCCTTAATGCAGGTCTAATCTCTGCTATTCCCCTTCCCTCCTGCCAGTGCATTATTAATGTGCAAAGAAGAGGCTGATGAGTTCAGGGGCCTCTCATCACTAATGCATTCATTTCTCATTGTTAGCTGTCTGTCTGGAGAGGAGCGTGGTGCGCAAGCATGATGCAGGCACATGCAGACTCACACACAAACATTGAACGCCAAATCACACATTACGCTAAAATAATGTAATTTTGTTGTAATGCAACAACAATTGGTGGCGTGATAATACATATTTATATGGGAATACAATGTTGAATCAAATTAGTGAAAGCAATTTTAAACCAATTGTAAAAAAAACTTAGATGTTGTCAATCAATAGCCTATTTTAATTGGATAAAAAAAAATACTTGTGGCAATGTGATGCATAAAACAACATTTAAAATGAAAAGTAATGAAATGCAAGGACAAAAAATACATGCTAATGTTTCCAAATGGGACTGAAAGGAGAGCAAGGGAAACCTCTCTTCTCTGCCCTCTGAAATTATCTCCCTGGCTTGGTCTAATTGCTGGAGGATGTCCTCTTAACTAACTGTGAAAAGCTGTGTCTAATTAGTGCAACATTAATCAGAAATTAGCATGTTATCGCAAGGTTAACTTATCAGTATGTGCACTGCGGCAGCTGGAGGTGTCATTACCCGTAGTGCACAGGGCAGACATTGCCACAAGGGGTAGTGCTTGTTCTTCGCATGAATCATTCTTCTCATCAGGCAATCAGGGCTGGAGTAGACATGAGGACTGGGGTGTTGATGTGTGCTCTATACCACCCAGTGGTTGTCAGATGGGTTGGATGACAATGCCCAGGATCAATAGAAATCCTTTCCTATTGACACTGGCGTTCGGAGAAGGATTACAGAAAGGAACTCAAGTAAGCAATATTGAGCCATTAGTCTGTTAATACTTTTCTGCAAGCAATTGTTAATGCTAAGGGAATTGACAAGTCATGTTTGCCATTGTCTGTCATGACACACACAATCGATGCCAAACAATTGGTTGGCAAGACACTTGACACCACTATAATAAAGATTGACCCAATGTGACTACATGCAAGGGTTAGGATAAATGGTAATCTGGTCTATTTTATTTGACAAATGATGCAGTTTTAATGTCATAAGAAACATTACATAATACAATATTGCATCGTGCACTACATTCATTCAGATTTGACATTTAATTCATTTAGAATACACTTTTTTCAAAAGCGACATACAAATAGTGCACGTAGACAGTACAGCAGAAAAGCAAGGATCAGAAGTGTATAATTCTAACAGTATTTTGGTGGCCAGAATCAAGGAACGGCCTTTATACTAGGCACAACACAAAGCATCTCATCTACCAGGCACAGTAAACAGTATCTCGACTACAGTGCTACAACACATCAACTACAATTTTGCACAGCACCATGCAACAAAATCAAGGTCACAAGTGCAACATGAAGTTGTTTAGTTGGTGCAGTCTCTCCCGTCGCTATTGTACCGTACAATGACAATAGCAATGGCAGTTATTGTTGCCGCATGATTTGTGTTATTATCGGTTGTAAACAACGCATTTTATCCCCGCTAAACGCTTGATCATTTCTCCACGACTGCACTACAACCACAGAGTTAATCTGGTAGGATCTGCAGCCCAGTTTTGTCTTGTGCAGTTCAGTCGTCTGTCTTGTTCACAGGCTTCCCGAAGCTCTCATCAGGATTCCAGATGAGCAGGGAGAAGAACCGTACCTCAACCGGCTCGGCTGAAGTCACTCATTTGTCAGAGGCGCTGGTAGATCACAAGCTGACAAATCTCCCGTGTCTGCCTAACTGTCAAGCTGTCTGCCAGCAAATCAAAGACAAAAGAAGAGAGAGAGAGAGAGAGAGAGAGAGACAGAGACAGAGAGAGAGAGAGAGAGAGAGAGAGAGAGAGAGAGAGAGAGAGAGAGAGAGAAAGAGAGCAGAGCAGGACATAACAGAACATAACATAACATAACAGAGCAGCCATTCCATTTAAAGATGCTTTGTCACTGCAAAGCCCCAAGCTTGCCCCCAGAAAATGCCTATTAGCCTGGCTGACAAAGATTACAAGCACATAAAATTACATTCATTGTGATATTGGATTTCGTGAAACCCTCGGAATTGTAATTACATCGCACTTATACTCTTCATTTAAAGCCTTTCTCTGACAACAAAGAATATTAGAGATGGGAATACACGCGTTGTGATTGAACACACTGAGTGTAAATTACTAGACCTAGAAGAAATAATGAGACATGAATGGAGGTGCTAATCATGATTTAACCAAGTGATAAGAGTGGGGTTTATTTTAATAATTATTTAATTTACATTTGATATGCCACCACTTCTAAAAGCTATAGACAATACTTAGAAATACATTTGTTCGGTGTTTGTAGGAACATATCAAAAAAGAAAATTTGAATAATAACTGACTTCAACCAAAATACTCATATCTACATGCTCCATTTAGTTTACCTGCAGTACATTTTTTATTACTTTACTTGATACCTTATTTGTCCCTGTGGGGAAATTGGTTTGCAGCCTAATCACAAGACATTTTGTCACAACATCATAGTTACCAATATATACTCATACACATACCCATGTACATACACATTATCTCACACCTTGCAACAGATTAGGCTCACCAGACCAGTTGGACATTCTGTTTAGTATGACATGCATGTCCTGTTAAAAAAAAACATGGCTAGTGGAACAAATGCAAATTATGTTTTATGAACGTGAAAGCCCAATGTCACCCAAGTACAGGGCTAAGTTTACCCCTCCATCTCTCAAATGTGACCTCTCCGTCAAAGCAGCTCCCGCCCCACAATGGTGTATTACAGGGAGAATGTGGGCATATGGGCTGTCTGGCTTAAACCAACAAGTGGAAGGGAGCGATAAGAGGCATTCTTGGGCGGCACAGAAACAAGGCATGAGAAGGGTCTGGTTGATAGCAGTACTTGTTGTTCTGATGTGTTAAATAGCTGGCCTTCAACACCACAGTTGATCGCTGAGTGAGGCACTGTGTAGCCAAGGGTTGTGTGAGATAGCCAGATGGCTGAAGTCAATGGAGCCTTGCCTGGAAGCTTTTGTGTCACAGGACGATAATCACGAATTTGGCTGGCCCATTCGGAGTGTATTCCTTGCTTGATATACACCGTGTGTACAAATGAATGACTAATTTCTCTTTAATTGGTGCTCTACACTTGTGTGCTCCACAAAACGCGGCCTTCACAGTTTCAGCATCCCCAAAAATAATATATCAACAAGAAATTGAAATAGGATAATCAAGGCGTGAAAAAAGGAATTGTTTCAGCTACTGCTCAACATGCCTCGCATTTTGTTATCATGCCGCCACAGTGTGATGCTGTCATTTTCACACAGAAAAACAAAAGACAAGCCACACAAGAACGCCGGCAGGACACAACACGTATTTTGAACGCGTTCCAAGACCACAAATGCCGGTGTTGACTAAACTACGAACAATCCGACCTGCAAGCCTCATTGCAAGTGGAAGAGCAAGCCCTAAAGCTGTGACATTAACGAACAGGGCGAGATAACATAGGGATTGTTATCGCGTACTCATTCATGGGACTCCTGCGCAGATACCAGAGCAGCTTTTCAAAGTGTTGTTGCGGGGCCCGTTTCTAAGGACCAGGGGCGCAATGTGGAATTTTCCTTCTGAAGGATCTGTCCTTGTTTACAATCTTTCTGTTGCTGGGTTAAATACTGCTCACATTGTACAGCACATACAAAGGCGGCTAGACTGTCACTGCGAAACTGTTCAGACCTTCCAGCACCCACAAAGTATTCCAGCAAATGTGCTGGAGGTCATCATGACGCAGACAGCTGAACCCAACGGCGGATATTAACAAGTGAGAATAAACATTGAAATATGAAGAAAAAATCTACGTTATTGTAATACTGATACCATATTAATATTTCCTATCATGTTCAACACATTTAGTACACTTATGTTTACAGGATGTTTAAAAAATATTTAAAAACACCCAAAGCATAATGGAAAATGTGCCTTTCCCAAATTGGTTTGTAGACTTGGAAAATGCGACTACGATTGAGGACATTATTCAGGTCCTACGCTGTAATTGAAGCGAGCTGAAAGCTAGTGGAATTTTAACATTACCTCTGAGCAGAAGGGGACACAATGTAATCAGCGCTCTCTCCATGAACCTTGCCACCACGTCAAAATGCTGGCACGCGCCTATCCGGGCGCTCCGTCATTAAAACAGAGATGGATGGGACAGTTCCAATTTCCAGAATCTAACCCAACAGAATGCTTACCATATCAATGTTTCTTTTAGTTTTACAGAGTTATAGAACTGATACTGCATGTTTGCACTGGTGTATGCTGTTTTGGCACTAAAGGGCACATGGCACTCACGAACAAAGGAAATACCACATTTGTCAGCTCAGGCAAAAAAAGATTAAACATTATAGTCGTGTGCTTAAAATCATTCCAGGGATTTAAGTGTAGGCTATTCAATGTTTCAGCTCAGAATGAAGGAAAATATGGCAGCCTATACATTAGGCACGCGTTTTAAAGTCAGACACTGAAAATAAAACCACTATTGATCTGTTCATTTCAGATTTGAAAGGAAATCCTCATAGGTGGAAGCCAAAAAAAAAACACAAAACAAAACTAGAGGCCATGGCTCTACGAGCATCAAACAGTATAAATGCTTATGAATATCACAAATCACTGAGGGCGGTGGAGTAAATCAGAATTCTCATTCCGCTGCTTGGAAAAACTTCCGTCAGTAGGTGATCCCAGCAATGAGCCAGGCAACGCTCAACTAACCGCGCTCCAGAGAAATACGGTCACGACAAGATCCACATTCAAATAAACTTCACTCTTGGCCCACGCACACAAGCCATCTTGTCACCAGCTGGCGGAGCCGCTCGCCGCGCCTTCAAACACTGAGCCACTTTTGATTAACGTCTCAACGGCTAATCATGTGCGCTCGGTGTGCCAAATTGGACAAGCTATGTATGAGACGATTTGCCTTGAAATGTTTTCTTAGAGCCCCATTTTAGCCATAAAGTGTTTGGAGAGCCTAGTCTTTGCCACCGCCCCCTCCTTTTCCCTGGACTGCTCGCGCCTGCTGCCGACACAAAGAACAGGGGACTGTGATGGTGGCGGCATCATGCCAGGCTGTAGCCCTGAATGAGAGGACCACCTCTGCCAGACGCACCCAGCTGCATAAATGTTATTCGCTTTTACGGCTTGTGTACATAATACTGGCAGTGTGGGGAGATTGTGAGGTTCCACTAAACCATGGAAAAAATCCTTAAAAAAAAAAAAATGAATAAAAGTGGAAAAATTACTTTGGCTTGTTGAATCCCACCCCTCCCTTCCATATCTTCACACACTCCCCCCTCTCTGACGCTCTTCTGTGAAATGGGGTGATTTATATTCTCTCCTCTCCCCAGCCAGAATTTGCACAGCCTCGTGGTGCTGTGAGATAGCAGACATATTTGCCATTGAACCAGAGGTGAAAAGACATTAGACAGCACTTTGTCACTGGGGCCTGGAATTCACACGTCTGTCTGAGTTTAAGGCCAGCCCTAAACTGTTGACTATCCTGGGTCCTGTCAGCTGGATGTCTGTTGATGTTGAAGGCTATAAAAAGATATTTTAGAGGTGTGAAGGTCGGGCGATGCCGCTAGCCTTTTTAGGTGATATAAACAACACTCTTGTGACTATTAGGGATACAGTGGAAGCCCCAGAAACTTCTCTCTCCCCCGTTCTTCCTGTTGGATATACCCCCTTACCTCCTAGACGTGCAGCCGAGTCTAGTCGTGCACAGGGGAGCTCTGTGTTCCCCACAGAGAGGAGGCTTGGAGCTCCTAAGCACAAGCCCACCCTCCCAAATCACCGGGCCCAGCGGACCCCCAGAGTCATTCAGGAGCGATCACGGGGCCTCCAGTCTCATTACCCATCTCCATTTCCAAACAGCCCTCCAAATGGGAACTAATGCATTAGCTCTCACAGGGAGAAGGCTGGAGGGGGACGCTTCGTGGCAGCTCAGGAAAGGCTTTCATACATGCTTTATCAGCAGGGGAAAGAGAGAGGGAGAGTAAAGGAGCTTGGACTGAGCCGTTCATTCATTGCCCATCTTGTTAGGTTGGCACAGCCCTATTAGCTGTCATTGTGCTGGAGAACCCTCCCCCCCCCCCCCCCCTCCCCCCTCTGGGCATGTTCCTGTGTTTTTGTGCCTCAGATGTGAACTCTGTGCCAAGAGCTTTTTGGAGGCATGGAAATTCAATCCCAACCTTGAGCGTTGAGGTTTCCCGGAGATAAATGCCAAGGATTAGTAATCTGAACATAAAACAATGTCCTATGTCGTATACCGTACTATCCCATTAATTGGAATTATGCAGTAAAATGTATAATTGTATGTATCACACAGCATACTAAGTGGCTTTGGGTGAAACAAAAATGTGGTAGATTTATTGTATCACACTTAATATTATACTATAAAAAAAAGAAAGTGAAATACAACTGTGAATATAACTATTACTGTGCAGAAGTTGTAGGCTTAGTCTTAAGATTTTCCCATTAACATTATCTTACATAGAAATGATTTTGTGTTCTGTACTTGTGTGGCAGTATATACAGTATATATATAAATTATTTTATTTTTTTGTCTTTTAATTTCATTATTAAAGCTTTTTTTGTAAAAGACTTTTGCACCACAATACTGTATTTTTAACATTGCAGACACTATGCAAAATTATATCAAGCAAATGCTTTTTTTTTATTTTTTATCCTGTCCCCTTTGAAAACCACCTTTGGGAGGCCTGACAGCAGCAGGCATAGTGATAATGTACCCCAAGTTAGATACGCCACAAAACGTGTCAATGGATTCCCCTCTGATGATAGACTGTGTGCTGAAATAAATTGACCTTGCCAGACAAAGAGTGAAAGCGATGGGGCTTTTCATCTCCGGAGAGCCTCTTCGAGCTTCGCCGCAAGAAGGACAGAACTAGGCCGGACGGAACTAGAGATAACATAACAGCGTCGTCGGACTCGAAGCTGGTGAATAACAGCTTGCCTAAGAATCCAAAACAAACACGCTGGAATGGGAGGTTAAGTGCCTGCAAGTTGACTAGGTTATTAGAAAAAACAAGCCCAGGCTGATAAAGTGAAGCTTGTAGATGGCTCCCCATCACTGGAATGTGTGGCTCAATTACCAGGCTCCCAAATCGAAAGTGATAGGCTAGTGATTTAAGTCTTACACTGGGGCCACCTTGACAGACGGGCTTTTCCAAGAGACCTTTTTTTTTTTTTTTTAAGGAGACCTGCTGGTGAGTGTGTGAGACAGAGGCGCGCTATTGATTTTCAATAACACCCCCTAATGACCTCGGCACGGCTTGATCCCGTCTGTCATTACGCTCTGATGCCCGGGGACAGCATCGCTGGGAGTCGCGGCGCGATGGCGAGCCGCAGGCATGATTAGGATGAATCGGCGTTCCCCGGGAAGACGCTGGGAGAGAAAGGCCTCGTCGATAGCAGGACGGGGCATCCCTGCACGCCCCTCCCAGGACAGCTGCACAGGGCCTTCCGGCCTCATTAGCCAAACAGATGAGTGAGGAGGAAGAGGGAGAAGAGGCGGAGAGAGAGAGCCTTTTCCTGTAACATCCGATAGGCTGCCTCCAAGGCATTGCTCCAGCTTAATGAGACCGGACCGCAGGTCAATACGCTGCTGGCCCGCCAGTCAATACCAGTTACCTGCAACACAAACACTCTGAACCTTCTTTCTTACAAAATCAATGTCCTATTAGTCCCACCCTCAATTGCCTTGCCCCTATCTCATTGATCCCTGGAGAGCTGCATAGCTGATGTAGGCTTCTATGATGAGTTACTGTCGAATCAGCCTAATCACCCTTAGCCACTGTGTAGCCAGCCCGAGTTCCCTTCATCATCTCTTAGCTGTATAGCAATATAAAACGAGCAGTTGTCATTGCGTACAAACTGGGACGCTCAGAGGTGGTGAATCTACACAATGGTTTCTTCCAGAGTTACATTTATCGATTGTGGATTTACCTGCGGTATTAAAAGAAAAAAGAGGCCAGAGATATTTAGGTCCAAACTTTATTCCGTACATTTTAAACCATGAATGTTCGTTTTCATTTTTTTTGCACGCCTAAAACTCTACTTGTTTTGTATACAAGAGTCTAAGAAAAACAACTGCACAACACCACAAGGTCGACAGAGAGAGTCCTTTTGCCGTCCAATCAAAAGTGTCTTTCTCTTGCTGTTAGTCTCACCCGGTCTGTACGCCTTCCAGTACAATTTAGGACCTGAATGTCTTCCGGTTTTTGTAATTCCATTCCATAGTCTGAGGGGGGGTGAGGGGGGGAAACCCTGTTCTGTTTACTGAATCAACATATCCAATGTTCTCTCCAGGTGGCCTCTTCATAAGGTTTCTAGGAGCCTCTTTGCATAGATTGCAGATGTTCTGTTCAGGCCCCTTTACCATTCCCCCGCTCCCATTGGGTAGGCTTGTCTGTTACCATGGTTTCCAACAGGGAAGTGGTTTCTGTTTGATGTCGTTTGTATTTTTTTTTTCTAGAAACATTTAAAAAGCCTAATAAATGTACATGGTAATTTTGCAGCAAGGAATATCAACAAGATATTTACAAGAATCTTTTTTACAGAGACCGAACAAAGACCTCGTCATATAATATTTGTCTGCATATCTCGAAGGCAAAGCACATAAACAAAGCGAATCTGTAATGTAACGTGGTACATAGTCGTTAATGAGGATCCCCCAGGTACCATGAGGTTCAGTTACAGCTGACAGATCCAGTCATTACCGCGGAACATCCTAGATGCCTCACAAACAAACCAAGATAAATATCAGGGGGAAAAGAAATAGAGACTTAATGCACAAATGACAAATTCATAAAAATGATGTCTATACATGGAACGAGGATAGGAAATGTACAAACTCATTTGAGGACTTTCTTTTTCCGCGTAAAACCGGAAGAAGTTATTGGATTAATATATTAATATTATTATCAAATTTTAAGTCGGAAACAGACATACACGTACTTGTACTTGATTTATGTCTCCGACATTCTCCTCTTCCGGTCCATATATAAAATGAACTCATGGCATGTGCTTCGTCAGCCGAACAAATCTTTGCTTTGTACAATCATACTGTTTTCTCTCGACTTCGCTTTTCTCTCGGTGTGAAAAAGCAGTGCATCTTGTTCTTTTAAGAGGTTTGAAATGGGGCGGGTGAGGGCGGGAGGGAGGGAGGGAGGAGGGGGGGTACTTTTCTAAGCGCCCCGCCGATCCTTTTGTCCGTGAAGCTACCGTGCCTCCACCTCTTTGGGGTTGCGGGAGGGGGAGTAATCCCGGGGGTCCTGGGTGGTGAGAGGGGTAGTCCTTCTGGGGGATGAGGGCCTGACGCCTCCGGCCGGCACCAGCGGAGGCGGGGCGCTGAGCGCGGCGGTGGGGGGCGTCCTGTTCAGCAGGCCGTTGTGTCCCGTGGAGGGGCTGAGTCTGGGGTAGGGCATCCCCCCTAGGTGGGACATGAACGGGGGCATGTGGGGGAGGTGGCCCTCCATGGGGGACTGGTGGAGCTGGTGGAGGCGAGCGCGGTCCAGCTCCTCCCTCAGGTGGAGCCTCTCCCTCTCCTCCGCCTGCTGCCTCATGCGCTCGTGCTCGCGGCGCACCTCCAGCAGGTGCTCGTGGTGCGAGTAGTCGTGGGCCTCCCTCTCCCGGTACGCCCGCTCCTGCTCGTACATGCCCGGGAAGCGGTGGCCCTGCTCGGCCCGCAGCTGGAAGTCCATGCGGCGCTGCAGGTCCAGGCTCCGGTACGCCTCCCGCAGGGGGTCCCAGGGGAAGGCCTGGTGGGGCAGCCGCTCTCGGCCCGCCGCCAGGGGGCTCACTCCCATGAAGGGCGCCATGCGGGCCCGGTCCAGCACGTTGAGGCTGCCCATCTGGTGCATGGCGCTCATGGACAGGGGCAGGGAGTGGGCCATGGGCATGCCGTGGGTGAGGCCGTGGTGGGGGGGGAGGTCGTTGCAGCGGGGGGACGGGGGAGGGATCTGCTGGGAGAGTGGCGGGTGGTGGTGGTGGTGGGGGTGGCCCGGGTGCATGGACGGGATGGGCGGCGCCGGGGCAGGAGGGGGGTGGGGGGCGGGCTCGGAGCTGACCACCATCACCTCCTGCTCCTCCTTCCTCTCCTCCTTGATCTTCATGTCGTTCTTCACCTTGAGCATGAGCTCCGCCGCCGGCGTCTCCTTCCGCTCGCCGTCCTTCAGCGTGGGCGGGGGCCCGCCGCCCGCCATCTTCAGCCCCGCCTCGCCCAGCACCGCCTTGGAGTAGGGGGAGGGCGAGCGGCGGACGGGCTTGACGGCGTCGTCGCCCGGGCGCCTCTCCGACGCCTCCTTCCCCGGGGAGCGGCTCTCCTTCACCTTGACGTCCCCCCCGCCCAACATGGCCGCCTCGCGGTGGCGCTCCAGGAGCTCCTTCTCCGCCTCGCGTACGCGGTCCACGCTGCCGCTGCGGTGGCGGCCCGAGTCGCCGGAGTTCTGGCTGCTGGAGCGGATCAGGCTGCTGATCTGGTAGCTGACGGGCGCCGAGGCCGGCGACGAGCGGTTGGAGTGGCGGCTGCGCTCCAGGGAGTCTCTGCGAGAGAAGGGGAAAGACGGAAGGGTACACGTGAGGCCTTCTGTGAGGATATTTAACCACCTAGCTACAGTTTTGGGTGGATGGATACACCCATCGACACCGTCAACAAACCCGTTCATTTTAACAGCGTCTGTTAAAGGATGAATAAAATCACTCCGAACCTGTCTCTATCCTTCTCCTCCTTCCCGACGGAGGAGTCCCTCTTCTCCCGTTCCCGGTCCCTCTCTCTCTCCCGCTCCCTCTCCCGTTCGCGCTCGTGGTGGCTGTTGGCCGAGCCGCTGCGCTCGCCGTCGGCAGACTTGGGCCACTGGGGCGGGGTGGGGAAGGAGGGCGGGGTGCGGTGGAGCCGGTTCCAGGCGTCATGGTGGGAGGCGCCGAAACCTGGCAACCCGCCCGGGCCGTCTTTATGGCCAAACACGCTGTTGGAGCCTGGAGGAGAGGGGACAAGACGAAGAGAGGGTGAGCAAAGCCAAAGCGTCCCACACGGACACGTACGACTGGAGGGAAACAGTGAATGAGCACAAAAGCAGCTTTTGTTGTTTTTTTTGTTGTTGTTGTTGCTGTGCTGGGGTTGGGAGCCCTCACAGGAGCTTTGCTTTGTAAAGACTGGTTAATATCCGCCCCCCCCTCCCCCCTCACACTTCTGTACGTATTACTGCTGGACAGAGAGGTCTTGGCTCCTTCAACATTCTCTCCATCTTGATTCTCAGGGCCCTTTCGCTGGGTGAAGTGGGGGGGGGGGGGGGGGGGGGAGAGGGGACTCAATTGCCCTCTGGGGGTGAGGGTTGTGAAAAGCCAGGGAGACCTCGGAATTCCAATAGCGTGTCTCCTTCACTGACATCCATTTCGCTACAGGGCAACCCCATTTGGCGGAGGAGAATAGAAGGAAGAAAGGGAGCAGGAGATAGAAAGAGAACCAGAGAGACAGAGAGAGAGAGAGAGTCCTTCACAGTGGTGTGAAGAGGAGGATGGGGGGCTTGTAGAATAATTAATAGATGAATGGCAACCAAACTGCAAGCCTGGGAGCTCTTGTTGGCAAGGGTGTTGTCAGATTAAAGCCAGGCCAGTGGGGGCTAAGGGCTGGGGGGGGGAGAGGGGGAGGGGTCTGTGCTGCCTGCCTTGTTGGTCCTCTCCCTGCTCTGGGTACGAGGGCTGGGGGGGGGGGGGTATTTGGCTTTGGATGCAGAGCTAAGTGCCTTGATTTTCTTTTCTCGTGGTTCCCTCACTGTGGTCTAAACCTGAGCTGCTCTGTGTCGGCCCACGGAGTAGGTGAGGAGAGGAAGAGGAGGGGGGGGTGGAGGGTTGGAGGGGGGGCCGGCGCTTACCGAGCGAGGGGTTGCCTAATCCTCCGAAGGCACTGGTTGAAAGGTTGCCGAGGCCGCCAAAGGTACTGGAGCGACTGAATGGATCTGCAAAATGCCAAACAGGGATTAGCGAACGGGGCTGGCTGGAGGAAGCCCCTGGTGTTCCACTCGGCTTTTCTCTTACAAGCGAGCTGTGTGTTTTCTCTCTCTTTTTTTGTTTTGTTTTTTTTGTTGCTGCCGTCCTGGTTGTGATAATCCTAGCGCAGCTACGCTGCTGGGATGGCTGGGCCTGTAGGACTGGCTTAGAGCTCCCTCTCTCCAGGGCTCCGCCCTAGTGTCTGACCCCGCAAGGCATGATGGGAGTCTGGGTATGATGGGTCATGAGCTGGATGGGGACTACAGATGACCTGGATAGGGACACAGGAGGAGTGGGAAGTGGCACAATAGTCTTTGAACAGGCTACTGCAGCTAGGACGGGGATTGTATCACGCCTGGGCTCTAGGGAGGCTGCAGAGTGGCCCATCTTAGCTGGACGTGGATTTAGCAACCTCGACGTTCGAAATGATGAAGCAAACGCAATCCTTCATACCTACCTTCAGTTAGCGATCCAGAAACACATGGTAGCATAGTACTGTGGGGGTTTCCTATCGTGTTAGCCGTTCCATTTTGGGAACGTGTCGTGTGATGTTTACACAACGTTTTGGCTTTTGGAAATGTCTACTTAATGACCAGGTCAATACTCGGACCCAGGCATGTCAATATGTCTGAAAAACAGCAACTGGAAAATCTCTGGACAGGATTTCCACACGAAATCTTTTCCCTGTGCACCCGGTGTTTAGAAACTCAAATTGGATCGAGTTGAGAGCTTATCCCGTGAAATCACTCTGCCACACTCTACCCAGACAGCGTCTCTGACGGAAAACACAAACCCCCCTGCAATTTTCCCGCCTGAGAAAGTAAGACTTTGGGAAAGCCAATGGAAACGGGCCACAAGGTAACACGCCATATTTGTTACAGCCATCTGTCATTCACAGAGCCAATATAGAAACTCAAACACAAGAGCTGTGTCGTAAAAACCTTTGACTGAACAAAGGGAAGGGGGGGAGGGAGGGTGGGAATGGGTTGGGGAAAGTAGTCTGGGAGAATACACCAGGAGCAGGAGGTGATTTACGGGGAGCTCTTAAAAGACACTGGGGGGGGGGGGGGGCAGGAACTGAGTCTTTCACGAAGACTTTCTGTCCATAATCCTCGAGTACGACTCAGAGGCAATAACATGTTGCAACACAAGGATTACATTTGCCAAGTAATCCCAGTGCAGGCGTCCGTGTCAAACTCAAAAAAAGACCAAAACGCACCAAGTGGTATTTTTCCAGGTATGAGTGTGAAAATGGAGAGAGAGAAAGAGAGAGACAGGGGAGAGAGGAGAGAGAGAGAGAGAAAGAGAAAAAGAAAGAGAGAAAGAAAGAGGGGCAGAGAGAGAGAGAGGAGATGTAAAAAGGGAGGCTACTTACACTTACCTGCCAAGTGGCTAGGAGGCAGGAAGCTGCTGTGGTGAGGGGAGGGGCCGTAGGGGGAGGCGGCAGGATGCCCAGAGCCTATAGGAGGACAGAGGAGGAACGCCGTTACATCACACTTTCATCTGATTCGTTCACCAGGCGCATTAGTCTCAAAGCTTCCCACACCTGGTTCACTAATTAACACTCCTCTCACGGCCTTCAGAGAGATAGAACTCCCTCCAGGATAGTAAGAAAAAACACACACACACACCGTATCTCTCATTGCCCTTACTCCGTACTATTTAGCATGCCAGAAAAACATTTTTCATATCCCAATAGTCCACATAGAATGTCAAACGCAGTAAAAACAAAAGAGCAGGATGTTCTAAATTTTGCAGTATGCAAGCCAACGTGCTTTCCTGGCTATTCCGACTCACATCCTCAGTAGTGAAAGATATATCGCGTCGACTGAACCACACACGTTATAAAGTCTTGACGGACTCTGCTCTATGGTGACCTTTGACCTTGTGACCCCGAGGCGTAAACCCAAGGCACTCCTCCCTAAAGATGGCGCTGATGGCTATACGGTGGAGGGTGTGAGGCTAATTTGTGCTAAAACACCGCTAACTAGACGAACAACACTAGAATTTCCGGCGCGTCAAAGGGTTAACAATAGTTTGCTGAAAGACGTCTTCCAGCAATTAGCACGTGACATTCTCTCTTTGTGCGAAAGCCCCAGTGTCTGCGTGTTTGAGCGTGGTTAAATGAGCCTGTTGTTATGAATCATGCAGACACTAACGCTGGGAGTCTCTTCTACCTTTCACCCATATTGCTCACATCGTTAATGAAAGCACCAATTACAAGTGTGCGTGAGATACAATGACGGATAATTACAATTGAAAGGGCGGCCGACGCGATGGTACCCTTTCCAACAGGGCCACCAATTAGCCCACAACTGAACTACCCATATTCAGAAGCACTGCACACTGTGGGCATCTAGGTCCATACTCACAGCAACACTGCCTCAATTAGGATCTCTGTACACAAGGTAGGTGATTAGAACAACAAAACGCTGAGTTATGTTTGGTTCAGGACCTATAAGGTCACATGAGGCCATGTAAAAACACTGGCCCTGGGTCACCTTATCCCCTGACTGGGATGGGGGGGGGGAGGGAATGGGGGTGGTGGGACACTCACCCGTGGAGGAGAACATGGGTCTGGCCAGGTCGTGGGGGTAGGGGAAGCCGGGGAACACCCCTGGAGCCGGGGGCCGGCTGAACAGGTCCAGCTTGCCGTTCATGTCCAGCTTGTGGGGATCCAGCTGCATTTGCTGAGGAGGGAGGGAGGAGGGGGGAGAGGGAGGGAGGGAGGGAGGGAGGGAGGAGGGGGGGGGGGAGGGAGGGAGACAGGAAAAAAGAGTTAAAAATGCAATATGCTGCCGCCCTTGAGTGGTAGCCGTTGTTGAGGGCCACTACAGAAGGTCCAGCTCGTTGACAGGGCCGTCACAGGCCTAATCTAGCCCTGCTGTGTTGTCACTAAACATGTGTAAGCTGATTAGAGACTTTTAAACCAGCAAGGCAGGCTGGCAGTGCCCATGAAAAAAATTACACCGGGGGGGAAGAAGGGTTCCCAGGGCACAGAGGACTAAGGGGATGCCAGTAAGAGGAACCCCTCACCCCCTCACCCCCACCTTCCTCTGCCACCCGAGATGGAGGGTCACACACGAGGGCCTCACCTTCATCTTCTGCTGGTGGTGGTAGATCTGCCACGCAATCTGGACGTGCACCGCACACCACTTGCCCGGTTTCTGAGAGGAGGGGCAGAACGGGTTTCAGGGGGTTACGCGCCTTGTTGTTGTTACAGGGAGGGACAGAGGGACGGGGACAAATGTGCTTTAGGACGCTCGCGTTAAAAAGGACAACTTACTCTCACTGACGTCCTGAAAGGGTCTGATACCTGAGGGAGAAATCATGGACAGTCATGAGTGTATAGCGACATCAAAACATTTTAGACACGTGTGTTTTAGGTGTGTGTGTGTCCTGCAGGTGTGCGTGTGTGTCCTGCAGGTGTGTGTGTGTGTCCTGCAGGTGTGTGTGTCCTGCAGGCGTGTGTGTTACAGGACAGTTGAGGACATACCCGCGGGTCCTTCTGCAGGAGTGTGTGAGGTACTGTTCCGGGCCTAGCTGCTACGTCTATGGGATTGGAGGCCTGCAACCAGGGGAAAGGGAGATGGAGGGAGGGAGAGAGAGCGACAGACCGAGGGAGAGGTAGAATGACAGCGCGAGAGAGAGAGAGAGAGAGAGAGAGAGAGAGAGAGAGAGAGAGAGAGAGAGAGAGAGAGAGAGAGAGAGAGAGAGAGAGAGAGAGAGAAAGCGGTTAGGAACGAGCACTGTGAGAGCAGAGGGGCTTTGTGTCGAGGATTTAACTTCTAGTCTAAGCAAAGCAGGACAAACTTAAACCCGATGGACTAATACCGCAATGCTCCCGGGCTCTGCTCTGATTTAGGACACCCTCCAGCAGAAAAGCACGAGCACTGCTGTTTTGCTAAGAGTAAAGCTTCTAATCCTCACCGCTGTGTGACGTCAACAAATCGCAATCCTGTGATTCCTGTGGTAAAAAAAAAAATACCTCCAGGGGAAAATAGCAGAGGCCAGATCTCTTTTGATCTTCTTTTAGGTCTGGAACCCAAGTGCCTAGATCAGCCATACTAATCCATCCCAGAAAGCAGGAGACCTGGTAACCCTCCCAACACCCCCCTGAGCCCCTCCCCCCTGAGCCCTCCCCTGCTGCCTGGCGGGGGGCTTACGCCCCAGGATGGAGGGGATAACTGGGGCTCTAACCATCTGGAGGAGCTGCAACAAAAGGCCCTTCCATAATAGATCCAGTGGGGAATAAGGCCGGCGGATTTAGGCCAGCTTTGATTGGTGGCTTACACAAGGTCAGAGGCATTGGGCCCTCGGCCAGGCACGGCCTGTCACACACCAACCCCATGGCTGCTTATCTCACTCAGCACGGCCCGGCATGGCCCGGCCCAGCCAGCTTAGACACCGTGTTTGCATAGCTCTTTATTGTGGGGGGAGGGAATAAGCTCAGGGTAGACTTATCAGGTTTGTTGTACTTCCAGTGCAGCTGCTGTTGGTGGTGATGTGTAATGATTCAGGTGCTCTCAACACAACCTTATGCTGTACCACTCATTTCTTGGGGGGGTGGTGGGGGGGGGGGAAACGAGCGAGTCCAGTTGGAAAATGACAATGTGTCTGAACATTTGATTTGTGTGTGTGCGTGAGTGAGTGTTAATAAGCTTCCTGTATGTGCAGGTGGGGTGTGTTGAACGTGTGGGTGAGTATATCTGGGAGGGGTGTGCGTGTGTGTGTTTGGGGGGAGTGTGGGGGTGCATGCGTGTGTGTGTGTGTGTGTGTGCGCGTGCAGCAGAGGGTAGAGCTAAGGAGCTGACCTTGGGCTGGAAGGCTCCTTGTAGTGAGCTGAAGGGTCCTGAGTGAGGTAGCAGAGGGGGCATGCCTGGCATTGTGGGGGGGTATGAGGGGAAGAACTGGGGAGACACAAACAACAAACAAACATCGTCAACAAAAACATCACCTGACATGGACAAACACACAAACAACCAGGAACTTGTCCTAGAAAACCTCAAATACGCCCATTTGACAGAGAACGTGCTAACGTTTAGCACACCCCCCCCCACCCAAAAAAAAAATGTACGTACATTTGAATGCCTGATGAATGGATTGTCCAGTTTGGGGGCGTATTTGTCGAACTGAAAAAGAGAAAAGAGTCCAATATTAGAGGCAGGCCAACGACATCACAGGAACACAATCAAACAACGTACTGTTCAAGACCGCAACTGTGACTCGTCGTCAAGGCACAGACCAATCAGAGAGCACGTTCACAGGCAGCTGGCTTGGGGCAACACACAGGTCATAGGTTTCAGCCAACGCAGGGGAGATAAACCACCAACGTTAAATCAACCACTTTAGGGCCGGCTAAACACACTGCCGGCACCAGGATAGCCTCCTCTTCCAATTGAGCATGTTATACTTGGGTGTGGCGTTCTAGCTCTGGAAAATTGAGTTATGGTTCTATTAGATGGAAAATTTGTTGCAAAGTGAATCTAATTGCTTGTGACTGGTATGGCTTTTCTTTATTTTTTCCTTTTTTAAATTTTTTACAACAGTTCTGTCATGGAAAGGGTGCACGAAGGGACACATAAACCATAGGGATTTCAACTTGAAATGGAGACTTCAAAAGGGGGAGATTCAGACGAAAAAACATGGCAATTTTCTGCGAGTTAAATCATAAGAGGACATACATGCAAGCGGGGTTTAAGCACAGACGCTCGTTTACGAGTGAAATTGAATTGGGTCGACTACATTCGCTATGGATGACAGCTAATTTGGGAAAGAGCAGCATGAGAACGGTGTAACCTTGAAGACCTGAAATAGAGTAATAAAGAGCCATATTGGATGACTAATAGAATAATTTGGTTTGGATGTCAGCTATGACTGTACAAGCTTTGTACACTGTCTTGTGTCACGTCATAAGGTCCCGGCATGGGAGTCTGGTTAACAAATTTGAGCCAGAAAAAGAAATCCAGACAGACAGAAAGAGCATGATTCCCATGTATAAATGGTGACTTTGTATGTCTCCTGAAAGCCAATACTGGCTCTCTATTCTGAAGCAAGCTTATTGCGACTGACAGTAACATATTCCTAATACGTAAATAAACCATTCGCAGCTACTTTTTGCGAGTGTTTTCCCAAAGTTTTCTTGGCAAGTGACGACGTTTAGGGCTTAACATTTAAAAAACAGGGAAACGAGAAGGCATGAATCAGTGTTTTAGTGTGTGCGTTTCCCCCTGTGCGACATGGGCGGCAGGGCAGGGAGGGGGAGGTGACCGCTTTCTCGCCAAGCACAGGGGGGGGCCAAGGGGGCTCCAGTGAAGCGGGACCATTTACATCCGCCCCAAAATGGCCGCCACGCCAGCGTTGGCTTGTGTGTGGGCGATAATTGGCCAGAATCAGACACAGACGCCCTATTGACTGGAAATGGCGAGCCAGCTCCTGAGCTCATTAAACAGGTCGCTCCCTTCACAAGACTCGATTCGTTTTATGTCCCGCACGGAGGGAGTAATGCTCCACACTTTACGGCACTCTATAAAAACGTATGCTTTGTAATTTACGGGCCCTGTCAGAGGTTTACTGTAAACAGCTTTGGGTAATTAAGGCTCGATATTTCATCTTTAAACAATTAAGGATATTCCTTTTCTGTAAGAAGACAGGGGAAGGAAGGGGCGGGGGAAAAGACTGTCAGTGTTGCCATTTGGAAAGCCAGCTGCTTGAGGGCATCAAACAATAAACAAATACACAGGATTCATAATTTCATTAATTACAGCTATTAGCCGAGGGCTGTTACATAGTTCAAATGACATGGAGCGCTGGGAGAGAGAGAGGGAGAGAGAGAGGGGGAGAGAGAGGCACAGCTGGGCTCATTCCCACTCAAAACGTGACACAACACGACAAAAAGAAGAAACTGCTACACGTCAGCGTCACTGCTGCTCTCTGCGTCTCGAGCAAACACAACAGTGAAATATCAGAGTATCTGGAGGTGGGGAGGAGAGGGGAGGTGGGGGGGGGGAGGAAGAGAGAAAACACGGTTAAGCAAAAACACAAAAAGAATAAATGATCCGCCGGCTCGGATCCGTTGTAGAGTCGTGGCAGCCGGGGCTGAACAACAGGAGAGGATGTGAGCAGCGTAGTCTGGTGCGATACCAGCGTTGCAGCGAAGCACGCCCAGCACTTTCATCTTCAAACGGGGAGAGCGCATAAATAACGCCGAGCGCCACGTAAAGAGCCCTGAGAGGAATGGCAAGCAGAGAATGGAGTGTGAGATAACGGCATGTGTTCCTGAGCCGCGGGGCCTCGCGCGGGGACTTTAATCTAAACAGCCTCCGACTTATCAGATGCCGAACGGATACATGACCGGCCTGCAAACCTCCAGCTCGGAGGATAATCGTACGTCCTCCAGTGAGGATCATCTTAATGGGTCTGGGTTGACCTGATCAGGGGCCACGGACATGATGGATCTAATGGAGTGATGATGCGAGGCCAGAAGTACGAGTCCCCGAACAACATATTCTCTCTGATCGGATCAGGAATAATGGATGAATAGTCCAAACTTTTTTTCCTTTTTCACCCCCGGTCAGAAGGCTGCCGGTGTTTGGCTGATGGCCCGATAGCGCGGAAGCGATTACAGTCCTTAGCAAAACACCATCACTGCCGGTGACGTCAGGGTCTTTTCATCTGCAATCAGTGAAGTCACTGAGTGGAAAGGCTTTGAGTTAAGTCATCGCGACCGTAGTCACGCTGCACGCCGCCAGCCGATGGACCGCTCTCGTTCGAAAAAACGTTTTAAACAAAGCCATGTGAAAACAATGAAACCCAAACCGAGGCACTTCCCCCTGTGTATCAGTATATACGTATATCCTAATCAAATCGCCAGTCTCAACACATGAGGTCTAGTGGATGTGGCAGTACGGGTTGTTTGGGGCGGTTACAGCTTTGAGGACAAACATGTTTGCCAATGGAGGATGGGTCTGGGTTTGTCTTGCCCACTTCCTGTCCAGATTAGTGTAAGGATCTTGGGAGGAGGCCGGGGTGAAACGCTGTCAGCTGGGACAGTGTGACAGTACTAACAGGACCAGGAACCAAACAGCGGGGGAGGGGAAGGGGGGGTCATGTGGGGCCTGGGGGGCTGAGGACACCACTGGGGGGAAAGGGGTCGGGAGGCGGAGTTTGTTTCCCTGAGCGAATCAGGCGAGGAGGAGAACTGCCGGGGGTTTGGGACGTGCGTTGGGTGGGGGGGGGGGGGGGGGGGGAGTAAGGGGTGGAGTTTGGTTCGGTCGAGGTGGAAGGGGGAGTTTTTACTTATCCTCACATTTTTGGCCGGGTTACGCACCATTGGGGGTGCGGTGGGCGGAGTTAGGATGGCGGCCGGGGGCAGACTGGCAGGGAAGGGAGTGAAGGTGTGCTGGTGGGTGTGTTGGTGCTGGTGCATGTGCTGGTGTTGGTGAAACTCTGCCCGCAGGAGCGACACGGGGGCCAGGGGCGAGGCCGAGGCCGACGGCGGCCCCCTGCTCCTCCCTGAACTCTGAACCAGGAAGCGGTTGTTCAGCTCCTGCCGCAGGAGGTCATGCTCTGCAAGAAAGGAGAGCGAGAAAAAAGGGGGGGGAAAAAGGAGACACAAGAGAGGCCCAGGGCGACCAGTCAGTCTTCACAACAGGGGTAGAAGAGAGGAGAAGAAAATAGTCACCTGGCATTCTCTGTTTCTCCAGCTCATGCTGTGAGGGTTTTCTACGTGAGGACTCATTGGTGGCGGTAAGAGAGTTGCCTGTGACAATGTGCCAATCAGAATCCCCGAATGAGGCTGGCAATACATGATTGGTTGGTTGAATGATATCAACAGGCTGGTATCTAAAGACAGGAGAGAACCAAGAGTCATCTCAGCAGAAAACACAGATGCTATCCCTCCATGTACCAACTACAAGTACCAAGGTCTCAACCTTATATATATATATATATATATTATAGATATATACATATATATCTATACATCTATATACCAGACTTGGTATATTACATAACACATTGGACCTAGGCTAAAAAAAGACCCTTTGTAAAGCCTGACCTATATAGGAAACAGTCAAAGGAGGGAACAAACTTGATATATTATACAAGAACACACAACATAACTGCATGTTATAATAAGCGTGGCCTTTTTTTCCCCCCTTTTTCTTAAGTTAAGATCACAAGTTTATCGAAATGATGTTGAATCTTCTTGCTGCATGTGAAATGGTAATAAATGGGTGCACTTACCACATCCTCAACTTAGAACTGAACAGTTAGAGCTCTTGCTTAGAATGTAACTCATGTTAATGTCTCCTGAACATTGCTATTTCAATTTTTTTTGGCGATAACCATTTTCTAAAATGATTATCCAATAACATGTTACCCCCATAGTAAACATTCATTAAGTATGATCTTCTATAAAGGGCTACATGCTTATATTACGCAAAGCATGTCAATATACAGGCTACAAATGCGTCCGACTTTCCCTTTAAGTATAACAAAAACAAATTACTTTTCTAAGAGTAAAACAAGGCTAGTGCCTTTCTGGGGGGGGGGACATCAATCAGTTTTCCAGATCTTGCTCAGGTAGACCTATGTTGAGGCCCGTGAGTTTCATAAGGTGTCTGCTCAGGTGTGTGTGTGTGTGTGGGGGGGGGCGGCGCTCTCTCACCTGGGTACGGAGTACCAGCGGGGTGCCCGGGGACCACGAGGCTGTTGGTGGGTAAGGTCGGAGGTGGCGGCAGTGTGGCGGGGGTTGCGAACATGGCCGGATGGCGGTGGGCCGGAGTTCGCAGGGAATAGTGCGAGGTAGAGAGGTTCGCTATGGACAGGGGCAGGGCTGGGGCGCTTTGGGGGAGGCCGCTGAGGTGGTGGTGGTGGGGGGAGGGGGTCGGGTGGTGGTGGGGGGAGGGGGGGAGGTGGTGGTGGGGGGAGGGGGGGAGGTGGTGGTGGGGGGAGGGGGGGAGGTGGTGTTTGGGGAGGCCCAAGGGGCTGCTGTGACTGTGGCTGGGGAGAGAGAAGAAGAGAGAGAGAGAGACAGAGAGAGACAGAGAGAGAGAGAGAGAGAGATAAAGAGAGAGGACAAAAAGAAGAAAGGCCATGAGAATGGGCGCAGCAGACTTCTCCTGCGGTTCTCTGAAGGAGCGCTGTACAACATCCAAAGTATCACTCTACTACATTCTACGTGGGCTTCTACTAACAGGTTTGCACATATGCTGTATAACGAACGTAACTAGCCCGCTAGCCAGCTGCTCGTCACTTTCATTTTCGTACTGGCACCGGCACAGCGCCGCAGAGCGTGGCATCCACGCGCTGGCCGCTGCACATGTGAAAGCCCTGTGAGGTTCCAAAAGCCCCCCGGACAGGACCCAGTCTAGGAGTCCCCCGTCCTCCATCAGGACCCGGACCCTACCTGATGTCGTGGAGGCTGTTGTACTGCAGCGGGTGGTGGAGCTGGTGGCCGATCAGAGGCCGGGCGTGGTGCTGCGGGGAGGGGAGCACCCGGAGCTCCTGGTGGGGGTGGGGGTGGGGGTGGGGGTGGGTCCTCAGCAGAGGAGGGGTGGGGATGGGCGTCAGCGCCGCTGACTCCCGCTTGACGCTGAGAGGGGGCGGCGAGGCGAGGCGGACGCGGGCGCGGGGCGGAGGGGGCGCCGCCGCGGCAGCAGGGGCGGGGGAGCCCGTGGGCGGGGAGGCGGGCGTGGGGCTGGGCGCGGGCGGGGCGAAGGGCGCCTCGTCGCTCTGCTCCTGGCTGCGCTGGAGCCCCGAGACTTTGGCCGAGCTGCAAGTCTTCGACTCCGGACTCTCATTCGTCGGCGCGCCTGAGGAGGGGGAACAGATGGCGGGGGGAGGTTAGGGCAGACGTAGTCAACGACCTTTTTTCCACCTTAGATGACTGTAAGTGGTATGCCTGGATGTGAGTTCAGAGGAAACATCTGAGTGCAATATGTTCTACTGCAATATGTCTCTCCTCTCCTCTTCCCCACCCCCTGTGCCTCTACACGTCTTTTACTCAAGGTCCTCCTTCTCTCCTCTCTCACTAGCTTTTTATGAAGTGTTTAATCAGGTCATTTTCATGCTTGACTATAATCAGATGATCCAATTTCTGTGAGCGATCCAGTCAGTATGAATAAATCAAAGCTAATTAAAGTTAAATGCCGCTCCTATTCAGGGCTTTGCTGAGCACACAATCTGGCATGAAATAATTATGTTTCAATTGTACTGTGAAAAGAGATCATGGCCCCTTATCGAGGCCCCTCTCTTGCAGAACCACCCCTCCACACCCCTGAACTTCCTGGGGATTTGGAATGCCACAGCCCTAGCCGAGCACCTCGAACACAAGCTCTTCATCTTAACCAATTCGCTCGGCTCTCCTTCGAGAGGGCAGTAGCTTTTGGAGGCACCGTTCCCCCAGGTTTCGCAGCGATCGTCTCATAAGAGCGTAGCACTTTAATGACCATGCAGGTATGCGACAGACACAGGAAAACAAACGAAGCTCAAAGCGCCACTCGAGAGCAGTTTATTCACCCCTTTCTGTCTCGCTCTCTCTCTGACCTCGGAGAGAGAGAGACACACGGGAACATCCGAGGTATAAAGAGTTCATCTTTGCCTAATGCAGCAGGAGTTGAAGACATCGTTTACCATTTCCCAAGAAAGCAGCTCTAGCCAATAGCAAATGAGACAGGAGCTTCCAGCAGCTATCATCCAATGAGAATTCAGCACAAATTCCGGGAGGAATCCAGGCTGTGTTAGGGTCCTGTTTAATCTTCCAAAGATTCTAACACCCACATGAGAACCAGGGCAAGCTGTCAGGAGAATCTCTCTCTCTCTCTCTCTCTCCCTCTCCCTCTCTCCTCTCTCTCTCTCTCTCTCCCTCTCTCTCCCTCTCTCTCCCTCTCATGTAGTATTAGCAGGCGAAAGCGTCACCATTTCCTCTTCAACCCAATCGCACGTTAAATTTGCCATTTGCTTTCTCTCCATCGTCTGGAAAAAGGCGTCCCCTGTCTGGGATCTGGCCTCGAGACGAGGGCGCGCATACGCTGCCCGAAATGTCGCCCGGCGCTGACGTTGCCGTGGAAACCCCCGTCTCCCAGACAGGGGTGAGAGAGAGAGAGACTGGCCACCGGGAGAACAGGTCTGCAATACTGAGAAGGCACCGGGAGCGCCAGCTGATCTTAATGATGATTCTAATAGGCCGTAATAGAGGCATCTGCAGAGACTCGCTCTCGTTAAAAAACCCTCCGTCCACACACACACACACATCCATTTTGGTGCATGAAGGAGTGTGCTACAACGCGCACGTGCGCGCACACGCACACATATGAATGAGTCCTGTCCAAAATATTAGCAACGGGGATATTACAGCGAAGAAATATTACAGCTGACAGATGAATAATATGGGAAAGTGATGGAAATGAGGCATCCTGTTCTGTTCATGTTGTGTTAACAATAATATCTGGTTTTAGGCATTTGAATAGAGAGGTATCACTTCATTTGCAGCTGTGCAAGCAAACAGCTTGATGAGACGATGACGGGAATTCCGCACTGACACTTTTTTCTCCCTCTTTCTTCACCACAAAGCTTTAACAAAAACACCTCCCTGTTTCACAAACGCTCTTAAGGGCTTCTGACAACTGACAGCTGATGTTTCTCTCCTTCTAAAGACTGTCATGATGGCAGTTTCTCTGGCGGGGGAAACCAAAACACACACACACACAGCAACGCACAAGGGCAAGCCAAACCCTGTTAATCGCCACCCTAGTGATCCAAATGCTATAAGCGGACACAGAAATGTGTTATGGCCAGCCCTGGTCTGCACGGGTAGTCATGGGCCAGGAGAAGCGAGTCAGACTGGGTGAGGGGGGGGGGGGGGGGGTGAACATGGCTTGCTCCCTTACAGGACTGGGTGTGGGGGGGCTTAGAGAGTGACACCCCCGTGGGGGCATGCTGGCATGGATGCTCACCAGATGACATCTCAACCCACCATTGATCTTTTTATAGTCCCTGTGGCCTGCTGTCTCAGGGGATTTGACCTCACAGGCATGCACACGCACACGCACACACACACACGTGTCAGCTCCCGCACTGAGAGGAGGGATGGAGGGAGGGAGGGAAGGAAGGAGGGAAGGAAAGAGGAAAGGAGGGAGGGAGCAGGGGGGAAGAGGAGACTCCAGACGGATGCCAGGCCACTCGATGCCTCTCCCCCTCCCCTCCCCTCCTCCTCCCCTCCCGGTGACTGATGTATCTGTCGGGGGACTTCCGTGGCTCCTGTGTCGCTCCACATATGTCTCCCCTCTCCCCTCTCCTTCACACATGTTCCTCGCCCTTCTGGAACATCTGGAGGCCTGGCTCTCCTGCTCTGTGGTGGCTCAGAGGAGGCCAGATGGCCCGGCCCGGCCCGGCCTGGCAGCGGGCAGGGCCATCCGTAAAGAACAAAGTGGTCTGTCTTTCCACACGTGGGTCACTCTAGGTCAAAGGTCGCGAGACCCACTGCCGTTCAAGCGGGACAGGAACGAGGCCGGCGTGTCGTGACACGTGACCTGCGGGCGTGTGAGCTACACGTCCAGGCAGAAGAACGGGAAGTGATGTCACGAGAGGGATTCAAATGCCTTCTTGTGCTCGGCGCACGATGTGTCTTTTCCCATTCAAATGCGTCGGTTTCATCAACGATAACAGCGCTGACGCGCGCCGGCCCCGCAGACAAATCTAACACCTGGCACCTGTGTGTGAGCTCACACCAGGGTGTTAGGAAGCCAGCGGTGTGGTACGCGCTGTTCCAAATGCAGCCCGTCTGAAAAAAGCCTCCGCCGGCTGGTTGGTGAGCATGCAAATCAAGGGGCCTCCCTGCATCACCTGCCTCCCTGCATCACCTGCCTCCCTGCATCACCTGCCTCCCTGCATCACCTGCCTCCCTGCATCACCTACCTACCCCCCCCCCCCCCCCCCGCCGACACAATTGTCAGTGTATACAGGAGAAAGGGAAATAAAAGTTGTATGCAAAAGATGTTTTCAGATTAGATGCGGGGCTATGCAAATTGTGGCCGGGGGGGGGGGGGGGGGGGGGGGGCAGGGAGGAAGGGGGGGAGGGAGGGAGGGAGGGGGGGGCCCTTGTTAGGATGGTGTGGTGAGGGAGGCAACCCGTATGCCCGGTGTTCTCATTTCCAAGGCAAAACGCCGTTGGTTAGAGGACGAACAGGCGGGGCACGCTCACAACAGGCGAAAGAGAAACGCGATAGGACGCGTAAATATTCCGGTCGGTTCCGTGAAAGCGACGTAGGAGATGTAGGAGGCTTAGGATGCAGCAACGCGTCGCTCATCTCGCTCCCAACCTCCCCTCTTGGACGAGCCGTGATGGAAATCTGGGAGCCCCTAACAGTTAAAGCAGGGCTGAGTGATTTCACCGGAATGTTGTTGGGACGGTGAGAATGGATGAATGAGTAACATGGTCACAATGGTCAATGGGCAATGGTCACATTAATAATCAAATCACGGCTCATGCCCAGCCTCTGGCGTGCCATTTCACCTGCCTCCAGAGGCTCCAGCCTCCGTTTTGAAGGAGGCAGTGGATCGTTTTTTTCCCCCAGTTTTTTTTTTCTTCTCCAGATCACACAGAGATGTTAATGTAAAATTGGGGAGGGAGAGGGGGGGGGGAAGATAGCTGGAGAGGAGGGGGGACGGGGGGGGGGGGCGACAGCTGGTGAGTTTCAATTAGTTCTCTCTGTCGCAGCTTACAAAAAAAAAGAAGACGGCCGGCAGCAGTGTGGGATGGGTGTTGAGCTCCGACACGGCGCCCGTCAGAGCGCCGGGGCACACGGCGGGAGGAACTCAACGCTCGCTTTTCCTGGAGATCTGGCAGCTTGAGCCCGCTACCAGATCCGTGTCGCCGCAGACTGGGGCCATATGGCTCCGTGGGCATATGCCACCCTCTCGCGAGGCACATGCCATTGTTGTGGATGGAGGAGTACGTGCATTCGTGAGCTGGTGTGTGTGTGTGTGTGTCTGTGTGTGGAGGGGACACACACACACACTGTACTGCTGACTAGCCTAATCTGGTCAGGTCGGTGTGTGGCTTCAGTGCCGTTCCGAGGACCAAACTAACATTTATTAACCTCCGGTCACAAGGGTTCATGGGAAGGCGTCCACACTTTGACTCATGTGTCCACGTCAGCAGGGCCCTTCCCCCAACGCGGGGGGGGACGGACGCATGAGTCAACGTGTTAGTTTGGGGGGGGGGGTTAACGTGTTGGGGGGTCATGTTCTTTGTCTTGACCGTCACTCTCAGCCTCGCCTGGACACGGCAGGGTCGTCGAAGGTCAGTGCCAACGAGGTTTCCTGAAGCAAAGGGCGGACATCTTGGGAGTTGTGTTTTTTTTCTTCTTCCCTTTAAACATTAAAGCTCGAAGTCTAAATGGCTGCTCTGACCCAGGCCACCCTGTCAGGGAAGGAATGTGACCCCTTTCGCCGCTGTCGACCCCTGACCGGTCCCCTCTCTGCTCTCCAAGGACACACGGGCAACAGGAAGCAAGACCACGGATAACCCTCTCCATTTCAAGGATGGATTTCACACACACACACACACACACACAACAAAGAGAAAAAGAAAATGAAAACCCCCACCCGGTAACCCTCAAGAGTTCTTCACGTGACGCCGAGCGCACTAGCCTTATCATTTCATTAATTAGCGCGACACGCTCGCTCGCCCGCCGGACGGGGGACGCGGCGGCGGCAGCTGTCTCGATTGATTACAGGAGAGGACGCAGCGCGGCAATTATCCAGATGACTGAGGACAACGCCTGCCACTTCTAATAAACGGCTCCTGCGAGCGCCTCGCCATCGCGCGGGGGCGGGAGAGGGACAGCCGCCGCGGCCTACCCTGCCTCTCCAATCCCTCCGACGCCCCTTCCCTGCCTCTCGACAGGGCTCCGCTGAGATAACTTAGGTTCTGTTCTACCACCCAGAATGTCAGCTTTATATAGCCTTGCATAATGCCCATCGCTCCATTTTCCACAATACTGCTTTGTTGCCCTGCAGGAATGCATCCTATTAGAGCTGCCAGCTGGTTTACAAGGCATATAGGAGCGATGGGTGGGAGACAGCAGGAGGGTGGAAGAGTGACTGGGGGGGGGGGGAGGCGGGGGTGGGGGTAGAGACAGAAAGAGAGATCATCTCGAAGCGTCAAGTCTCGGCAGAGATACGACGGAATATGTGCTCCTTTTTTCCTCCAAGGGTTCGGAAACGTAAATAGAGGTACTCCACGGCCTGAATTCAAGCATGAACCTGCAGCCAGCCCGCAGGTCTCTAAGTGGATATAATATCATCTCTCGGTGACTAACTGATTGCTACTCAATGGAGAGGAGAACGGCAGTCCGGAAATCTTTCAACAGATACCAAGTGGCGTGACGGTGTGCTGAAAGGGGCCTGTATGTTTTGGCTTTGCCCGTCCTAGTTCTCCATTTCAATACAACTCCCTGTGACTGGTCCCCCCCCCCCCCCCCCGACCCCTCCCTAAAAGTAAGCAACCATTGGGATTTTCGACATGCCCTCCACCTTTTGTCATTTCCTCATTCGCTGTTGTGACATATGGCGGCCATTGTTGGTCAGAGGCATAGAATAAACATTTGGCAGGGGATCATGTTTCTTCCATCCCTCTCCGGACGATGTGTGTACCTTGGCCTTGTGTTGTGTGGCGGGGTTCACCCACGAGGAGGACGAATGAGTTGCCACCTGTCCAATGCAAATCAAATCAATGTTTTGCGTCCCATGCAAATCAAACCTAGGTTTTTGCGTCAACAGAAACCAACGGACTCTGAAAGACAAAGATGTCAGGCTGGCATTGTGCAGTTTCCTTTGTTAAACCAACCCGTACGTTCGACAAATACACTTCTCTGGGGTTACATCGCGCCCATCTGTGCATTTTTCCATCAAGTGATTGTTCTGTTGCTACAAGTCCAGTTCAGCCCTCCACTCACCGCCATCGGGAGTCAAAATAGGCTGTTGTTCCGATGACTAAGTTGTTGCTAGAGCTTGTCAATGTTCAATCATTCGCAAATACGCTCCCTGCTGCAACTCACATTCCAGGCAGATTTCTGCATTGCCTCCTCAAAGCAGGAATGAATGTGCATACCTCACCCCAAATCCCCCACTCTCTCCATATGGTGTCTGTAGAATTCAGAAGGAATATATACAGAACTCTAGATGTGTCAACTCCCCCGGGTGCTTAAAAACGAGACAAATATGTGAATGAAAGAATCAAACAATGTACAGCCCACAATAACAAGACACATAAATTAACTAGCTTGATTTTTTTTTTTATGAACAAAAAAACCGTAGGCTACACATCATCTACCATCCTCAGTACTGTGAGCCAATAAAAGCAGGTTAGCCAAAAACCCTGGTGAGATATTTCTAAAGATAACCCACTCCTGCGCCTTGAAGGGCCCCAGGTTAGGTTTCAAACGCTAATGTCCCCCCAAGGAAACGAGCTGACCGGCCTCTCCACGCTGATCTAATCAACACCAGCACTAGTGGAGGATCCTGTTCACGGTGTGTCTGCTAAGCTAAGCCCGCGCTCCTGGGGTGCACGGCAATTAGCATTGTGGGCGCTCATGGACAGGCGAGAGACCAGCTGTTGGAAGGGCAACACCCGTCGCTAATCGCCAGGCGCTTAGCTAGCTCGAAATAAGCTCGCGTCTCCATTAAGCTTAGCCAGGGTCGTCTTCAGGGGTCGGACGTCCGCAAATGTCACACTGAGAGAAGGGAGGAAAGCAATTCCTACCTCCCCCCTCCACCCCCCACCCCCCCCGCTTCTCTCTTTGCTCGGAACGACTTGTCAGTGTTTGACGAGTGAGCTACGGTGCAGATGTTTGGGCTTAGCCGGACAAACACACAAAGCCAGCTTCACGGTACCCACACGCCCCCCCCCCCCACAGGTCCTTTATGAGCACGGAAAGGAGGTGAGGACGCCGGGCGTATCAGTTTAGCAAACATTCCCACTGCTTTCCTAGCACTCAATCCATCATTCTTGATTAGGGAGCCGCCACCGGGAGAGAGCCAGGGCCTCGCACGGAGAGGGAGGGAGGGAGGGGGGGGGGCAGCACGGCCGAGGAGAGGAGTGAGGGAGCAGAGGGCAGGGACTCGTGTCAGGGAAACTAATGGAGACAAGGCCCAGACCATGACCCCACAGGGAAGCTGTGTGCTGCCTGTTGAAACACAACTCTGTCTGCTCTCATCTCCTCACACGCACAAACACACACACATGCTCACAGACACACACACACACGGATACACCACACAGAAGCATGCTTTGCTGACAGGGCTTGACACAATCTGGTTCAGGCCTCCCAAGCCCATGAGAGGCCAGGCTACATTACCAATTGTTTGTGAGTTTCACGCTCATATGAGCTGTAGCATTTCACTTCAGACTCCAAGTGCAGTAAAAAATTGATTTGTTTGGAGTGTTAGGACAATGTCACAGGTGGGGACCAGACACTGAGAGCCAAGACAGAAAATTGGACTTAAATCAGCCAAATCAGTAGATGAAATCGGCGCAGGATAGAAAAGAAAAAACGCTGGCACAAACGTCCAACAGAACAAGGCTGGGCTCGGAACAAGAAAACATGAACAGACAACTCTATTTCGAATCACTTCGCACCAATTAGCCTCCGCCTCCACCACAACTAAAAGCCTCGGGATCGACACCTTAAGCCCGACGACGCCCGAGCCTCTCCAGGCGCCCCCGGAGGGCACCCCCCCCCTTCCGATATGAGCTATGACTAAGCTGATTGCGTGGAGCTAAAACCTCTGAGCGTCACGCCCCCCCCCCCCCCCCCCCCCCCTTTCGCCACCGTCTCTCAGACGAGAGAGCCGAGGACGCAGATGGCTCGCCGTCTCTGAGGAGCGTGTTGTGTACACGTCGGCGCCCGCAGCACCTGCTCTGAGATTAGCCGGGATGCTACGCTAGGCCCCGAGGCTAATGGACGGCGCCGTGGTACATAGGCCACCCCGGGCTCTCCAGCACACCCTGCATCCACTTGCCGTCTGTCAGTCAATCAGCGTTGACTGACCGCCCAGCCTTAGACCTGGGGATTTGGTTTGAGGTGGAAAGGAACAATATATGCTTCAGACCCGGGGGTGTTTTTCTTTGTGATGGAAAATCTATCAGTAATCTAGATGAAGCGTATGGTTAAGCACAGTGTGGGTTTCATTTAATAGGTTATTGCATGTGCCATTTTTTGTGGAATAGGTATCATGACTGAAAACGCTTGTTCCTCATATAATAAAAACAAAAGTGCGATTGGATCAATTCCAAGCAAAGGTCTACCGCATAACCTATCAAATGGTTGCAAGTATTTGGAGTATGGGGTAGGGAGTTTATGCTAACACACACACACACATGCCTCAACCTCTCTCCGTACACACACACACACAAACCACCTCTCCCTGGGCGATATCGTACTCTCTCTCAGCTCTCTAGCCCCCCGCAAAGCAAACAGCGATGGACCAGGTGGCCAGCTAGCCCTGCTGCTTCCTGCTGTTCCCCAGCACCAGTTAACCTCCGGGCCTTCCACTGCTCAATGGCCCATTCCAGAGAGGATCCATTATGGGCCCTCTGGCCCTCCGCACGGGGGGAATACGCCAGCCGCCAAACACAACACCCAAACAGATGACCGCTTGATGATTGGACGAGGCCGCTGTGCATGTAAAAAAATCCAACAAAAATCTCCCCTTTCCTCATGTAGGCCTCCTCGGTCTGAACGAATCACCTCTCGTTTCCTGACAAAACACCCCAGCGATGAACGACTCTCGCACCCAAAGCTGAGGCACGGCTCCGAACACAGTCTCACTCTCTCACTCTCTCTCTCAGGGTGGCGCATCTCGTTGGACTCCGCTCACCATGCGGCGAGTTCAGGGCTATTAGCCGGCGTCTCTCTCCAGGACCCGCCCCCGCTCGCCGCTGTGCGAGGGCAGAAAGGGCCGCAGTGTCCTGAACATGTCCCGCCCGTGGGCCGAGCACACAGGGAGGCTTTGAGAGAGCAGCGCCGCCCGCCACCGAGAAGTTTACGCTACCTCACGTGAAGTATACGAAAAGGGGGTATTGGTGAGTGGGGGGGGGGGGTGCTAGGGCGTCGGCGCGCTGTGCAAAACGGCAGGAGAAGACCACCCGACTACTTAGGAAAATAGTTCATATGCCAGGCTCTCTCTCTCTCTCTCTCTCTCTCGTAGCTTCTCATCTCGACAGTATTCCCTCCTGCCGGCGTTCCTTCACGCGGTCGTCCTTCACCCGTCGTGGAACCGAAAACCGTTTTACTTCCATCCTGTTTTCCTGTCGATGGATTCCCCATCTTTGTGAGGCTCTGTGTGATCTGGTTCCCAAACACAGTGAAATCCATAACGAGCCTGTTTGTAATATCAATCTGCGGCTGCTGTCTGTCCCTCTGCCAGCGATTGTACATTATCCGAGCGCCATGTTTGGCCACAATCGCTCACCATCTGGCTTTGTCAATGAATATTACAGCCTCATCTGCAAACAACATTGGCTGTGAATGTGCAACACAGATGAGCTTAAAAAGCACTAAACAGAGAGTTTGGGGGGGGGGGGGGGGGTTCTTCAAACACACATAAAAACAGACCAGTTCCATTCTCGTGAAACCAAGAAAGGAAGGAAGGATTAAAGACAAGAAAACCTGCAAGGATTCACAGCGCTTTTTATCATTCGAGGCCTGACTGTAGAGATAAGACAAGAAAACGGACGTTTTCCCAATGCAAACAATCGAAGCACTTCCCCATTTTTCAGCTTGCGTTTCCCTCCGACTCCGAGATTACACAGAGCTTCAAATGAGTGGCTCACCAAGACTTTTCTAGAACACCTCAACAGAAGCCATCGGTGCCTGGCAGAGTCCAATTATATAAAGATGAGAGCTCACTTTCCAAAACGGATCATCTACTGCTTGGAAATACTTGATCTCCTGTTGGTACTCCGGGCCTGAGGGCAAGCTAGCGAACAAAGGCAGCCGTCCACCTGTTCTGTCTAGACAAACCCAATGGTTATGGTTGCACAAGGAAAACACTTCACCGTTCTGGAAGGATCAGCCTCTAACCATCCCTTGTTCAGCTGTGCCCTGCTCTCCCCTGACCTGTCTCCTGCTGCAGACAAACAGAACCAGGCACCACAGCATATTAAACAATATCTCACCCTTCTTGTCTCGGCAGGCACTAAAACCGATCGCCTGTAAACGGCTCGCTTCACATTCCCTCCCCCCCCCCCCGCATAGATAGAAATGTCAGCCCGGGTTCTGTTCTGAGAAGACAGGGGGGGGGGTCACCTCCAGGTCATAGACACAGCCGTCGACACGCCCGGCACTTTCTGCTCGCTCTGATTGGTCGATTCCGAGCTGCTTATGGTGCACAGGTTCGCGTGCGGGGGCGTTAAGGTGACGGGAGAGACTCGAGGGGTGGAGATGGAGATGACTGTTGATGGTAAAACAAACGCATCGCAGAGACAGAGAGCCTAGCAGAGATACCAGCTCTCCACCTGGGAGAGACAGCCAGCTAACTGCCGATAATCCTGCTAAATGAATCATTACTACATGGGTACGTGTTTGTAGAGTATGGCACGGTAAATACTTAATTACCCCAGATACCACAATTATAATTAATGCCAAGTGCTAAAATGTGCAAAAGCAGATGCATGCAAAATGCTCAAATATGTATCCACCTTGGCAGGCTAGTCAACAAAACAGTGAACGCTAAGGAAATGAAAGGCTATAATTTTCCCTGTAATCTCCCTCTGACAGATTGGAGACGGCATGACTTGACTTCACTATTTTCTCTCTCCTCCATCACTCCTCGCTGTCTATTCACCGCTACCCGGATCCATATCCACTCAGTGAACGAAAGGCTGCATCAAGATCTAATCACAAAGGCTTCAACTGATCTCCTATTGGCTGTCACTACAGCCAATCCCCACCTACCGACCCTGCTGCAGATGAGAGAAAGCCTTAACAATGATTGGCAGGTGCCAGGTTTTCAGTCAGAAAACCGCCCATATAAGGTAAATGACTGGAAGTCAACTGAAAGGACGGTTCTTTCTCCAGCTAACAGTGAGTGTCTGTTCCAGGCCATAGCCCAGCCAGCAAGTCCCCAGTCAACCTACACTGTGCCACTTTAGACAGAGACTAACTTAATATTTCATGCAGAGAGAGGACTTGCACAGTGGCAAGCTTTCTTCTAATGGAACTAATAGTTCCTGTACCAGGGCCTCGCTGTACTCTGGAATAGCGTGACTTATCAGCAATGACATTACAAGCAGACTAATTGCCTGACTAGAAAAGTCTGAATTGACTGAATCAATTAATGTTTCTGTACTAAAATAAACCTGTGAAGGGAAGCCCCCCCCCACACACACACACACACAACGTACAGACCCTGTGAGATGTGATGTCATTTCCACATTTCAAGCAAAGTACACCGAGTAATCTCTCCAATTGGTTTCCAGAGGAGGTTGGTGGGTACTGGGTATAGTGTGGTTTAGGACCATGCATGCCGGTCACCCCCTATAAATAGAACATGACAACGTAATCGTAATTTAAAACGCAATAAATATTGAAGAAGAATTAAAATAATTTATGGAATAGGGCGGTTTAACAAGGCAGTTTGCCCCCACCCCTGTAATGCTAACGCTCTGTGGCCAAGCAATGGACAGCTGCAGTGCAGTCTGGGAATTCTGTAATTGCTTTTTCTCTCCCTGAAGCCAGCTTCCTGCCTTAAATCAAAAAAGGCAATCTCTGTCAGTAATGGCTCAATTAATAATTAAACACGTGTCTTATCTCCGGCACGCGGCTTCCCTATTTATTTTCATCTCTCTGACAGAGATGGCTGCACAAACAGCATTAGTACTATCAATAAAAGAAGCATTAATATCGTCCGCTCGCTCCAAAAACAAATCACGGAGCTCATAAGCTGTCCTATGACTGGGAACAATAATAACTGAAGGATTAATAAAGTAACACACCCTGAGCTTTGGTTTCCACTGCTTTTCTGGAACTCGTTTTCCCCCTCGGTGCTCGGGAACGCTCCAACACAGGGGGGAAACATATTAAGGGCTTTGGTATTCTGCGAGGATTTTACTCCCTGTTTAAAATTTAAATTGAATCAGAGAAACAAATGAGATTTAGCTCAGGCTCGACAATGAGCGTGGAGGCGGTGCTGAGGACGGCGGCGATGGCTGCCTCCGTCACCGCCTCCACGCAGGCTTTCCCAGCGCCCGGTTTACCGTCTGTCACAGACACGCATCGAAAGACAAGAAACCGTGCAGTGCTTCCAGAAAAACGCTTTGTCAATAAGGGGGGCCCGCGGGCGATAAAGAAAAAATCTCCACCCGGCACGATCAGAGGCTGGGTGTTTTTTTTTGCCAGACAAATCAAAGTAGGTACCGCAGAGAGGTTTACAAGGCTTTGGTTTTCACCGCGGTGACGGGCGCGTTCAGTTTGATCCCCACTAATCTCCCAGCGTAAAGCCCCCCCGGTAGCCTTGTGTTGTGGGCTACGACGCGTCCGCCCTCAGTCAGGCACGCTTCCCCCGCTCGGGCCGCCCCCGATCCTGCGGCCCCAAAGCTGATTAGCGGGGGTCGCCAGGTCAACCACCATTCAGGATTTAATGGGTGAAGGGTCACGTCCGTCAGGCTCACAGCCCAGGTTAGGCATACATATCAACATAAGAGGAGAGCACAGACACACACACACATGCACAGAGAGAGACCGATGCAAATCTCGGCTATTGGCACTGCACTGTCCTCCCAACCCCAACCTCTCCTCCTACAGCCCCCCCCCCCCCTGCCCTGCTGCTCTCTCTCTCCATCTTTCTGCCCAGGTGTGGGCGGGAGGTAGGGCTGCCTGTTCGATTGGCCGGTTGATAGGCATGAAGATGGAGGGAAAGGGAGAAGGAGAGAGAGAAAGCCAGCCAGAGTGGGTGAGTGAGCACCCAGCGGAGGCCGTGGCCCTCTTTTATTGACACGCAGCAAACAGCAGCTCGTGAAACAAAGGCCACTCAGCAGCCATTGAGAGGCAGGCCTGCAGACAGGTTGGCTTGATTAGGGATTCGACGCCGGGCCCTCTGGGCTGTGCGGCACATAACGAGAGCGCCGAGACACAGCAATGAGCTCATACAAGGCGGGACATGTGTGTGTGCACTTGGTAATGGGTGCGGCAACAGTACGCAACATCTTGCAAGTTTACTACTGTCAAATCCAGACTGCTCGGCCTTCAGCACTCCGACTATGTTCGTATACAAACAGGTGAAGGTAAACCATCGTAAATCCCAGGGAGGCTAAAGGCTTCACCCGCTTGTTTATATGTTTACTTTCGCTGTCAATTAGGCTAATTAATCCGACTCGGCTAATGATATCGGACACTAGCGGATGATTCACTGGCATCTCCGTGCTGCGACCGAGCGAGGGACCATGCCATGACCAACCCTCTCACCCCTGGTTGAGGTTAGATGGAGAGACATGACTTGGTGGTTGGCAGTTTTTTTTCACCCTCTTCTTAGGCTCACTCTTCTTCCTCCTTTGTTCTGCTGGACTAATCCAGAATGTGTGGGCCGGTAAGTTTAATGGAAACAATTTATTAAGTCCGGCTTAAAATGCCATCTGCTGCTAAGCCTCCCAAAGCCGCTAAGCTCCTGGTTTGGCCCAGAGCTTGCTGTGTTCATGCTCACTGTAATGCGCTGTTTAAAATGAGCACAACGGGTCAAAATTAATCAGGATTACAGGGCCACAAATCCACTTCAGAAATGGGTTTTGCTGCAATCTTTCTTGCGCCATCCCAAGACACCCTGGGTCTGCCTGACGGACCTCACACACATTAATGGGCGTGACCTTTGATTGCGGAGGCTCATCGGACACACTTCCGAGCCAAAATGGCGGCCAGGTCTCATCCCGGAGGTAATAGTTCCACTTCCTGCCTTCGGAAAGGAACGCTTCAGTGTTTCCTGATGGCCCCCCGATCCACTCCCTGAGGAGCAGGGAGCATTTCACAAGTACCTACACGGCGCTCATGCTCTCAGGGCCCCTATGTGATCAAGTCTGCTTTAAGCTTTCCAATTCGCCTTCTAAGACCTGCCAAAAGTCAACTCTGCAGCACAACCAGCGCCCTTCCAGAAAACACTGTCAGACGATAAACAGCGCTCCGCTGCTCCTCGTCCAACCTCCAGGAGATCAATAATCAGCAGGTTTATGCTAGCTGTGGACACTCAATGTACAACTCTGATAGCAGTGAGGTCATCTTTTTTCCTTAAAGTAGTTCCACATCTATCCTTAGTTACCCAACGCTGGAAATGCACTCCACAAACCAGCCAATGGGACTGAACGCTAGCGAAATGATTAATATTGCTGGCTAGCTGAATTGCAGTAGCCACAACAGGCCTAGCCCGCAACATGCGCTTGAAGAGGCTAAATCCACAGAGAATACAGGCTAGCAAAGGGTTGTTCTTGTAGCGAACCATCAACCAAGATAATGTGTAATTGGAGTGGAGTATTCTGTTGTTTCAACGTTTAGGAGTGTCTTCCTTAACCATGTAACTACAGCACCACAGCACATCGAGTCAACCGAGGGAACCACGACAGTCTATCTCCTTAAACATGACAAAAACAAGGTATTTTAGCCGTGGAAACCGTGCTGAAAGGAAGCCATCAGAACAAACACACACCAACAAAACAAGTCATCCTGCTGTTGTCTTCATGTGTGTCTTTAGTGGGTGTCTGTGTGTGCATGCCCAGACCAGCATCTTTCTAGCGATCAGAGGATATGAGAAATGTGGGCTGTCGATTAGTCCCAGTGGGGAAACAAGCAGGCTCGTAATGGGGCACATACGTTGTCTATTGAAGGGAACACAGCCTTCGGGCTGCACACACACACGCCTGCACACACACAAATACACACACACAAAACAAACCCATCCTAGAATCCATTACAGTGCAAAATAACATTGGCAAGCGAATGGATAAGCAATCGTAGCAGCTAGCATGATAATAACTTCTCACTCATCGCCAAATCACTTTATCCATCACCAGCCGTGCCTGGTTTCCCCTTTCCCCCCTAATCCTAATCTGGTGTCCTTCCTCTGGGTCTTTCCACACACACACACACTGAAAGACGGAGAGAAAGTGTGTGTATGTCAGAGAGCGAGAGCGAGAGCGAGAGAGAGAGAGAGAGAGAGAGAGAGAGAGAGAGAGAGAGAGAGAGAGAGAGAGAGAGAGAGAGAGAGAGAGAGAGAGAGAGAGAGAGAGAGAGAGAGAGAGAGAGAGAGAGAGAGAGAGAGAGAGAGAGAGAGAGAGAGAGAGGAGGATCCCGTTGATCCGTGTGACAAACAGGCGAGGGCCTCTGATGGGATTGTCTGGTTGTAATTCTCCCGTCTTAATCCCTGGGCGAGCCTTGTGTGCATGGAGCCCTGGCATTAGCAGGATTTTGGGAAGCCATGTTCGGCCAGTGACAGACGTTCTCATGACTGGAACGGGGGGAAGTCAATGTATGTGCGTGTGTGTGAATTGGGTATGTGTGTTTGTGCCATGTGTGTGTGTTTGTGTGCTGTGTGCACGTGTGTGTGTGGGGGTAAGGATAAACCACTGAGGGAACAGCAACAGACTGACAGCGATGGCAGAGAGAGGTGCAGAGAGAGCGGAGGCCGCTCGGCCGGCTCGTTTGTCACATGGTGAGCTCATTACAGTGATGTGTACAAGTCACCGGAGAGAGGCACAAACAGCCTATAGGAGTCTGACGCCAGTCACAGGTCATTGCCGTCAGAGGACAAACAAGCTTTCTCAATGTGTGTGTGTGTGTGTGTATGTGTGTATCTTTCTCTATGTACAATTATAGCACAAGGAGCTGGAAGGCATATCCAGCCAGCATTTCCTCCTACTCAGCACTGCCCTAGCCTGCATGATTGAGAACATTTGTTATGTGGGCAGGGGAGAGAAAGGCCAATGGGAGGAGAGAAAAAAAAAAAGCTTTTAAAATGTTTCTGTTCAGCTGGAGGAAAGGAAGCAGGTTAATCTGTCCTAGCTAGCCTGCAGACACGCACCCCCCTACTCCTTCAGAAAATGGCCCCATTTCACACTCCCGGCCAGACAGCCAGACAGACAGACAGCCCTCATGCTGCCTCGGCTAATGGGCTGCCGGTGCCTGGCTCCTGGTTCATGCCCTGGGGGGATGAGGGTCGTGCGCTGCTATCTGTCATCGGGGAGGGTGTGAGGGGGCTGGGGGGGCCGCCTCCCTTCCTACTCCTCCCTCTCCCGTCCCCCCTCCTCCTCCTCACCCAAACCGGTCCAACATGAGGCCCTGGGCCCAGGCCGTCCACAGGTGCAGCGTAGCGGTCGACTCGACACCACGTTCCCCCCCCCCCCCCCCTCCCCTCTACATTCTCTTCCTGAATGACTGACCGGACTGGAAGGCCCCTCCTCGTCTGGGCCCAGCCTGCTGTCACAAGGCTTTTATGGCCCCGGGGGCTAGAGGAGCAGGAGGCTTGGGAGGCCCGGGAGAGCAGGGCCAGGGGGGGCCGGGGGCCGGTGGTCGTGGTCCCCATTTGTGGGAGCACGAGGCTGGGAGCTTTTAAATCCACTCTAATGAGCCAATTTGGAGGAAGTGTAAGCCTTTGGTAGAGGCAGAACTCAGCCAGGGCTTTGATGCTCACCAACATTTACATCTACAGGGTGTGTGACGTCCTTCCACCCCCCCAAACAAAAGATGGGCTTGTAAAACCCCTGAACCCGACTGCAAAAAAATCCAATGAAAATCCCCATGTAATTGTTGTACAGCACGAGCATGCAGTGAAAACACCAGTCTTACCTTTAGGTGTGGTAGGGGAGAAGAGCTTCTCTGAACCTACATCAGATACCTGGAACAAAGGAGAGAGGGCTGGTTAGATGGATGGATATCCAAACAGGAAGTGGGAGTGATTGTATTTATTAACATTGACGAGGGAAGAACAAGCAGGTATGAATGATGAGCATTCTGAGGCAGTCTCAAACCAAAGACACAATCTAGGTCTGCACCTGCCATCCGACACGCTTTCTTAAATAAGGAAAAGGAACATCTTTCTTTCTCTCTTTTTCTCTTTCTTTCTTTCTTTCCTTTCTCAAAGCAGTTCAAGATGACATTAGGGGGCACTGTTGTGCCATCTGAAAACCTTCTTACAGGGTCTTGAGAGAGAGGAGGAGGAGAGGAAGAGGACTAGAATAGAAGGGGGGATCCATGGAATGACAGGAGGATCAGAGTCTCTACAAAGAACTTTGCACATCACCGTCATTCATCATCAACGTAAACCGGACACTGATTTCCAAGAAAGATTAGTGGACGCTACACAAACATGGGTATCGTTATTGAGAGGAAACCAATCTTGAAGTAACATCTACAATACTTAGAAAAACCCACAATGCAATATCATCCAATGCTTTGAATCCAGAAAACCGACCCGCGTGTATTTTCAACCTCCATCCGGAAGGCGTCTCATCATAAAGTGCATCGAGCCACAAAGCGAGAGTGAGCACGATACGAGCAGAAGTGTGAGAACGGTTTCAAACCGCCAAATGACAGGGCAGACTCCTAGACTAAACACGGGCGAGGTGTTTTCCCTCCACTATTCAGACGCTCGTGTAGATTCTGGCGCTGCTCTCCCAGAGAGAAACACACCTTGCATTGGAACGAAAATATACACCGGGCATGCCGTTTATAAACACGGAGAAGGCTTGTGAATTGACCACAGGTGACCTTATTGTGTGCAAGGGTGACAACACGTATGCGTGCATGTAACATCCATATCCTTAGCCGGTGATTGAAATCCAGCGTTTGCGTGTAAAAAAAAATAAAAAAAAGCAAAAGAAAAAAGTTGGTTCCTTGTGTCTGAGATGTGGTTTCTCAAGTAGCTAATAAACACAGAGCGTTCCTTGTCTCAGACCACTGATATACTTGTTCGAACTACCCACTTCTGATACTTAATATTCTGCCGTGCCTTCAATATGCACTATTTGTACGTCGCTATGGATAAAAGCGTCTGTTAGATTACAAAAAAAATGATGTCAACATGGGATTATGAATGCTTGTGCTTCTCAACTGGGACTAGCACAAGCTCAGCGGCTGAGCAGGACCTATTATTGGAAGTCCTACTACTGGACTTCTAGTGTCCTTAACTGCCATCGCTATATTTTACAAAGCACAAAGGGAACATATGGAGCATGGACATAAGCATTCACAGCTGTGAATCTGAGCGAGAGAGAAGTGGAGAAAAACCCAGAGAGAGACAGAAGGAGTACAAAGAGCGTGTAAACACAGATGGCTTTTCTTGGCATCGCCCTCTGTCTTCTTAAGTGTTTTAAAGATGTCCTCTTCTCCTACAAGACCTCCCAATTCATCCTCTGAGACACCCCGGTGCCTCTTTCCAGACAACTTGGGGCATGAATGTTTGCAACTTGACGGCCCAAACCGTGTGACTTGGGACTCGCTCTTGTCTCCGCTGAGACCAAGGTGAACGGGTCGTGTGTTCGGAGGAGGGCAGAGATGGGGGCAGGAAGGAGTTGGAGGCTAAAAGAAAGGAGAGCAGAGGAGATAGTTTTGCTGCATTGCCCTCCTTCAGTCTCCCAGAACCAGGCCATGTACTAACACTAAGTCTTTGTTAGCGCCGGACGACATTAAACGCTCCAGTACGGAGCTTCGGTGGCCAGCCGTGTCGGGCCCCTGGAGGGCTTGTGTGAAAATATGGGCGCTGATGAAATGAAGCTTGTCAAATGGACACGGGAGCTGGTTCACGCTCAATGTGGCAAGGGGTTAGGACCACAAACCCCTTCCCTCGCGCTATAATCGTCTGTGACGCTTAAAACAACTGTTGTGACTAAAGTAGTTATCCAATAGTTAACCAGGAAGGGCTCAACCATGACCATCTACATGGAAGTGGGTATTGACTAAAGCTAGCCGCTTTTAATATTGTGCTCAGATTATTTTTCGACTACGTTTCAACACTGGTTTTGTCCGGTCTAAAAATAGCCCTTTTAAACAACCAGTCTTTAGCCTTTAATAATCTGCTTTGCATCCAACATTTCAATGTGAGCCAGTCATGCCGTCTACAATTACAAGGTCGACTTACTGAAGCGGTTCTTATAAAAAGCATGTCAAAACACAGTCTGGATTTGGCACGCTCCTCGTGTTCTCAGAACTTTCTGGCTTCTCGCTGGTCAAGTTGAGCTTTTTTTTTCTTCTCACAGATCTGCCCTGTTGGCAGTCTCTGCGCCTGTGGTTGGCGTGTGCAAAGGTCACGTAAAACAAATTCTTCACACTCTCTTTGTCAAGGGGAGCCAGGACTGCCGTCAAACAACAGACAGAGAAAGAGAAGAAAGAACGCAGGAAGAAAAAAAAAATTATAATACAAATGGAGACCAAAAGGCCAGATTTTCCAGAGGAAACAGGGAAATCCAAGTGTTTCCAAAACGGAGAAGGGGAAATTCAAGCCCTGCTGCCTGGGAGCCAAAAGCCCTTGGACAGGGCCGCAGGAAGCCTGACCCTATGAGGGGGTTGTCTGCTAGTGGAGCCCTGAGGCTTCTAGGGGCCCGGCCGGCCCTCTGGAGGCCGGTCGCCAGGACTCGGCTTTCCTTCCCCATTCTATTCATTAGCTATGCCTTATGATTCAGCTTCCTCTGAGCCACACAAGAGCTCCCTGAGGAAACAGGCTGCTGGAGAGAAAGAGGGAGGGGGGGGGGAGGAGTGAGGCGGAGAGGGAGGGAGGGAGAAAAAGCAACAACGAGGTCATAGGCTTCAGCTGAGGCCCTCTCGCAGCAGCTGTGGAATCCTCCTGTTTCCTCGGTCGGCACGTCAGGGAACGAGAGGAGGAGGAGCAGGAGGAGGGAGGGCGGCTGGGGCTGTAATCCCACCAACAGAGTTCTAACTCCCCAAAGAGCCACACACAGTGCGCCGTAATTCCCAGATTTAGGGAAGGCCAAATTACAAATTACACTGCTGTTTGTTTTCAAAAGTCCCCCCAACTTCCCAGAACACGAGTGACTTATTAGCCACATAAATCTCTCGATAGTAGCAGAGCAGAGAGAAGAGTGAGGGGAGAGGGTGAAAAGGCTCCATGACAAAGAGAGACATTTACTGCACAGCAACACTAGCTTGCAGAGAAGATTGTGTGTATATATATATATATTTTTTTTAATCAATTATACTGCAACAACATAGCATACTAATTCTTTAACATCGCCTTTTTGGTTAAAAAGCATGAAAGCATTTTTCTGCGTTTAAATTTAGCACAATGCAGCAAATGAGAAAACAGAGAGGCACCTGGGGAGAGGCGTAATCAGCTAAACGACCTTCAGGCATGAATTTATGAAAAGGCATTGATCAGTTAAGGATGTGATTTCACAAAGACAGAAAGGTCAGCAATTACCCCGATTCAATTAGCCTCATTTATTCCAGACTGCTGAGAGACCAATTTTCCCAGAGCTTTATATCAAACGATCCAAAGTCCAGCCCTGCCTTTGATCCGCTGTGTGTAGTAGTGCATGCTCTGCATTCCTGGGAACTGAGCTAAATATTTCCAACCAGGAAAAAGAATACAGTGACTACAAGGTCAAACCGAAACAACTCTAACAAACCACCAAACCAAAACAGAACGCATAAAAACACAGAGAATGAACAAAGCAAGAGCTGTATTTATCTCGATGAAGGAGCTCCACAGTGTGTGTTGATATCCTAACTCATTCCAATGTGTGTGTGTGTGTGTGTGTGTGTGTGTGCTGATGTCCTATATCCTACTAGTGTGTGTGTGTGCTGATGTCCTAACCTATAAAAGGTAGGAGAAGCCAGCATGTACCGCTGTAGGCTCAGGCTAGACTGACATATGGGTGTATTAGTTTGTGTGTGGGTATGTGAATGCGTCTGTGTGCGCGCACATGGAAATGTGTATGCGGACGTGAATGTGTTTGGGAATCTGTGTGTGAGAGAGGACGGCGCTGAGGTGATGCAACACTGGACCAGCCAGGTGGTGTCATTTATCAGCGCGCCAGTACGGGTGGGCGAGGGAGCGCTGCGGGGAGGGTTGGCACAGGGGAGGAGGGCAACGACGGGCTGGCACAAACGAGAAAGCTCTCAATTACCCTGACAGAGCCTTTCTGTCCCTGCCACACACAGACACACACACACACACACATACACACACACAGTGTTAATTTGTGTCCTTGGTCCGTGCTTCATCACTGTCAGCTTCCTCCTCAAACACCACTGCTGCTCTCCTCCTCCTCTTCCTCGCCCAACAGACCACCCTGCCTCCTCTTAGCAGCTGGGACACCCGCCAAAGCCACTGTAGGAGACAGATTCCCCCTGCCATTTATGTAGCAATCATGTCAGAGTAGCCAGAGCTTTGATAAACATGTCCGTAGGCACCCACTCAGAAGCCTCTAGAACAATCACACTTTCACCTTGCTTGAAGTCTGGCACTAGTCACACTAATGTCTGACCAGTGTCTATGCTAGGCTACAGATGCTAATGTGTCACTGTACTCAGTTCCAATACTAAGGTCAGGTTAGCGTCTATGCTAGGCTACAGATGCTAACACATCACCATGTTCAGCCATGCATAGCCGGCCCCTGCCACAACAGCGACGACACCAAATTAATTATCTCCTCTGCGTTTGTCCTCCTCCTGCTCTAGAAAACGTAATGACCTCCTGTGCGGTCGTTCATCATGAGCTGCAGTGGTTCCCCCCTCCAGACGGTGCAATGGCTAGCATGACGGCTAGCATGACGGCTAGCATGACGGCTAGCATGACGGCTAGCATGACGGCTAGCAGCACGGCTAGCAGCACGGCTAGCAGCACGGCTAGCAGGGCGTGCTGTTGCTCTCTGTAAGAACAGGGGTGCGGCAACTATTTGGACCCCCCCCCCCTCCCCTTCAACTGCCTGTTTTTGACAGGTAGGTAGAACTCCATGGAGCTTTCAACCAGACATCCTTGACATTTAGCTTCACCAAAAACATCCACAGGCCCATAGCCTATTTCTCCTTGCATTCAGCAGCACAGAGCCATTTTCACAACAAAACCCTGCCATTTATATGCGCGTGTGTGGGGGTGGGGTGCGGGGGCTTGACTCCTGGTCTTGGATCTCCCTAGCAACAGTAGGTCTGGATAAGTGAACGCAGAGAGGGGGCTTGAGCTTTGTGTAAAATATTACCCTCCGTCTCAGTTACCACTCTCCCCTTTTCCGCTTTCCATCGACGTCCCCTCCCTTCCCCCCGCGCCGCCCGCTGTTGAAGAGCAGTTGCTAGCCCTTATCATGGCCGCCTGTCAGTTTAGTATACAAATTAGCCGTCTATCGGGGGAGCTCAGGGGCCCGTTTCATCAGCGGGTGGAGAGAGGGGTTGAGGCATGGCACGCATCACATTAAGCTTCCATGCCAACCAGCCAGTCAAGGAAGCAGGGAGGGAGGGAGGGAGGAGGGGAGGGAAGCAGGGAGGGAGGGAGGGAGGAGGGGAGGGAAGCAGGGAGGGAAGAGGGAAGCAGGGAGGGAGGGAGGGAGGGAGGGAGGGAGGGAGGGAGGGAGGGAGGGAGGCAGGCAGGCAGGGAGGGAGGCAGGGAGGCAGGCAGGCGCAGACAGAGAGGGTCACAAATCAGTGCGGCAGTAGCCAGCCCCCCTCCCCAGGGAGTGCCGTGCGGCCAGTGCTAACCAGATAAGGAGAAATGAGGAAAACGGACATGACATATTTCACAGGAGTCGGCGGCCCTAGACTCATTTTGCTACCTGGAGGGGGCGACAGGGTTGGGGGGGTGGAGGGGGCGCGGGGCTGACAAATGAAAATCTCAACCTTGGAGGGGGGTGGGTGGGGGGAACAGAGTTGGGAAGAAATATGGGGGAGGGGGAAATGAATAGAGGAGGAAGAAAATCCATCTTAAAAAGGCAGGAAATGACAGGTCTGGTTGTGCTCAAGTAAGATTAGGAGAGGAACTAGATTGAATGAGGAAACATGAACAAGCTATCAGCGGCTAGGACAACCTGTGTGTGCTGATCTTATTGCACATTTACAAGGAGACAAACCACTGTGAAATGCTCTCATTAAACGAGATAATGAAGTGAGCCGCATTCTAAATTGCTGCAATAAAGGGGTGAGTGACAAATCTTCAAAGTCGTCGCTATCCGCGAAACTCGAGGAACAGCGTTTGAGCCGTGGGACGAATGCACGTGCTTACTGCACCCCTGGTCAGGTCACGTACGTTGGAGCGGGCTGGCGTTGGGTGGGGGTGGGAACGGATTGATAAGAGATATATAAAAAGGGAAGATAAGAGTTATCTCCCATGGTTAGACACAGGTCAGCGTGGCGGGGCCGCCGCTGTGATAAAGGACTGCTACCGCTCACAGACGCTGGGTAGAGGGCCTGGTGGGAGGAGAGATTGCGGGGGAGAGAGAAAGACAGAGGGGGAGAGAGAGAAGAGAAAATATGAGATAGGCTTAGTTCAGCTCTGCAAGAAGAGGCTGGTGGATTGGGGGGGGTGCACGGCCTTCCGTATCTTAAATGTCAGAACGTGTGCCAGAGATAAGAGGCCCAGGTAATCTGTCTGTAGGATCGGGGGGGTTGTTCTTCATTACTCACACAGCCAGATAGGGATCACAGAGCTGCTGTGCTCCCTGGCAGCTGAGATCAGAGATGCAACGAGGGATGAGAGGGAAGGAGCGAGCGACGGAGGGGAGGGCGAGGAAGACGGCCATTCATACACGGCTCGCTGGCCTCCGATAGGCTGCTCGACAGCCTTGACCAATCCCTCCACCTCCTGCGTTCGTGTGATAGGGCGATGTCGTCGCCCGAACCCGCTAGTATCTACCGGGTATGTGTTTATCTCATTCTCACACGCCACCGAGCACAGTCCCCAGGACCTGACATCAGACAGAATCAAAATGATTTGCTTCTCAGGCCAATTTTCCAGCATCAGCCAATTCCAACACGGGAAGGTTTAGCTCCGCGCAGAAACAAGGGCTTTTTTTTACCACTGCGGGAGACGCGATGACACGGCGTACCTACCTCAGCACACATCATCCTGACACACATCAACCATGCCTGTCGTGCCACCCTTCATTGCCCTGCAGAGAGCTGCAGGCAAGCTGGCTAAGCAAACCACCTCTCACTGCACATTGTTAGAACAAAACTGTCTCAAAGCTCTCCTCGATACGACTCCTGTTCATCTTGTAGTTTTTTAGTGTTTTTATATATATATTTTTTAATCTTGCACCCAACAATATCTAGGTGAATCATAGCCCACCTCAGGCAAAACAAGCTATATTCTCCTCACTTAAGATCAGCGCTAGCTCTTTGAACTTCAAGAAGTCGCTAAAAGGGAAAAGCTCGGCTTCTTTGGAGGCTGAATATTACTGCGCTACAGAAGCCTGTCGACCCTCGTCTCTCCCTCAGCCCACACAAGGCATCGCTCTCAGAGGATGGAGGCAGCTCAGAGAATCCAGAGGGGGGGGTGGCAGGCTGACAGAGCTGCAATCTCCATGCTCGGCTGTAATATGCTCCTCCGAACACGGACACCTTTAATGAGAAGAGAAACGCGCAGCTAAAAGCACATTCTCACCCGGGTTTGTGAAAACGACGTGTAGCAACATGAATCACCCCCCCCCCCCGCTAATGCTAATAAACGTGGTGCCGGCGTCCAGAGGAATTGGGGAGCCGGCTGGAAGGACCACGGTGATCTCCGTTCTCCTCACGACGGGGGACGCACACCCGCTCTACACTGGACACCCATAACCTTCGACCTTTCATCCTCCTTGTCCCCCGCTCACACGGGGCTGCAGTTTCTAGGGGGACGGCGCTGGGGGTAGTAAGGACATCCAGCCGCCCCCCTCCCCTGCACCAGCAGCGGAATCCAAGCAGAGCTTTCGGAATTCAGCCCGGCCTCCCGCTCATATGTCAACCGCCGGTGTGAAAGTAGGCCAGGCTCTCAGAGGATCAATACGGCCACTTGTTTGACGAGAGAGCGCGAGAGAGGCGGGGGGGGGGGATGGAGTGGAAAACTGAAATGGCGGGGGCAGGAACTGGCACCCCAGCCAACCACCCACGCCCCCCCCCCACCCCAGCACAAACAGACATGGTATGCTGCTATATAAAGGAGGCCCGGGAGCCTAAGACCCTCTACATGTTGGAGAGCGACGCGGCGCGTTAAGTGGAATTTACTTTTAAAGCGGACACCGGGCCTCAGGTTACTGGCAGCTGTAATGCAAGCTTTGCCCCGAGGACCAGACCCAGCCCTGGGGCCCAACCACAAGATCCCCAACGCCCAGGCCAGGGAGCCCCTGCTACAAATACCGCTCAGCTGTCCCATCTAAAGGGGAGGGAGGGCTAGTGTTCACGTTACTGCGGCTGCGCGTCACGTTGGTGGCCGTCGGTCACATTTCGTCCTTTTTCTCCGTTGTTTGACGTCAGAACTATTCCTGGGTCAGGAAACGAGCGACGTGTCTCTCGCTCGAGCCGTTCGTCCGGCCTCTGGATTGCGAGGCGGCGTCGATGGTGTGCGGACGGGGAAGGCGTCGTATAATCATCATCGCATTGACACTCGTGTGGAAATTGTCACCCCGGCAACCGGCGGGAAGGCCCGCCAGACATGCATCCTGTATTTTAAGTACGGCATGTGGGCTTTATTGATGTCTTTATTCTGCTCGCGACCGGCTGCATGAGGCCAGGCCCGGGCATGTTTATGACTTTGTGAGGAGAAAGGGGAGCGGGTTGAGGGGGGGGGGGGGGGACAACGACCTTGTTGCGCACCTCGCCGTAGATCTCCCGCAAGACACCACATTGTGCTTGTCTGTCAATGTTCTCCAGATGTGTGACTTACGAGGGGGGGTGGGGGTGTAAATTTAAACCAGAGGACCCATCACTGTGACACGTCTGGAAGCTTCGCTCTTGGGGGAGAAGGCGGAGCTTGGCTAACGCCTAGACAAAGTCCGGCGTCGGCCTCCCTCCCTCCCCCCCTCCCTCCCTCCCTCCCTCCCTACCCCCCTCCCTCCCCCCCTCCCTCCCTTCCTCCCTCCCTCCCCCCCTCCCCCCCTCCCCCCCTCCCCCCCTCCCTCCCTCACACCGTCAGCAGAATGAGAGTCAATGACACATAACATAAACAGTGATTATCTCCACAGCTGAAACAATAAATAGATCTAGACAGTATGACCTGTAAATCTATGTAATTTTATGTTATATTTATTTTGTGAATGTACCAATACATATGGCCTCTATTGCTTTCGGGGGGGAAACATTTCAAAGGAAAGTATTTGACATTGGATACCATATCTACCTTTTAAAGATATTAGATAGACAAAGTGCAGGAAAAAAACACAAAAAGATCTGGTTTACTGTCTCCGGTGACCTAAAATACCCTGGTCTAGAACACCATGTAGATAAAAACGAATCGTTTTCAGTTCCCATAAATCAAGGGATCAGTGCTAGCCACGCATCTCCCACTTCCATAAACACCGAGATTGGAGAGTGCTATCAGTACTGTGGTCTTGCACAAGCCTCACTGACCCCAAAGCAAACCCACATGCCCCATATTATTACCGAGAAGCACCTGTAGAGAATTTGGATCTGCCATATAAACCCAATCCTCTCAGACAGATTCATTGGGGAGGGTGAATTTGAAGTGTTGGCATGAATCTGAGTAGATGTATGACTCAGGCACAGAAGAGGATGCCCATTAAGAGTTTTCTGTCGTGCCAAGTTAGACTGCACAATGTTCAATCTGGATTAAAATATAATGAAGCAAGTAAATGCAACTTTGTCTGACATGCAACTCCTTCAATTATTCATGTGGAAGGAAACAACAAGAGGCAGAAGAGGTATCTCCCTGGAGCACGAATAGCCTTTTCTGGGGCTCACTCGCGATGGTAGCAATGAATATCTTAGCGCTTGTTAAAAGCTTTGTTTCCTTAAGAGACTTATGAGATATGAGTGACTTCCATTGGGCAGTGACAATGCTGAGTCACACGTAAGGGCCTCTTAAGAGTTGCTAGATCCTACTTCCTGCAGTACTTCCTGTCTCTACCCTCCATAGGAGGTATGGACATGTCAACATTATGCAACCTATTGATTCCTGGCATACAGTATCGGAGGAAGAAGGTTAAACAGTTCATTAGCGTCGTGCTAGATCACTTAAACAGAGCCATTTCCTGTCAATAAAGCAGAGGCTGTCCATTATAGTACGACCACTTCATATCATTGTGTCAGCATTTCTATTATTAGATTTTTTTTATTAAGAAAACCGTATCTAAGCAACGCTAAGAGCCCAAGCAGCACTGATAACCCATGTAGAATGAGTAGTATCGTAAAAAAAAAAATCACAAATGTGATATTATCCAAATGACCTGTTGTTTTTTCTGAGGCCCCTTCGGTAGCGACGTTTGACTGCTCGAGTCTTGGTTTCATCCTCCGAGCCTCGTCTCTCAGCCCGGCTAAGGAGCCTAACCATCTCGCGTTTTGACACGCGCCGACTGAACTCGTCAAGGCGGCTTCTCCTTCGTTTCAAAAACGACTCCTTTCTCGCGTGTTACGAGGCCCCGTGGATTACCGGGGCCCGGCTCGGGATATTCCAGCAACCATTCAGGGCCGTGCAGAGAGAGAGGGGGGGAAGAAAAAGAGGATTGGGGGAGCCGTTTAGACTGAAGCGCCGTTTGCATATCCTATCTGTCGTCGTTAAGAGAGGCATCTCCGTCAACAGCAGGATCCATTGTAAACAGGCCCCTGGTGATAGAAGGTGGATAATCCAGTCAGGGGAAGGCCTAAACCCATCATCCCAGTATGCACGCACACACACACACACACAGCCAGGGGAGACAAAACCCTGACAGAGGAGCCAAGAGCACAGCTAGCTTCATCTGCCTCCAACCCCATCTCCTCTATCCCTGCACTCTCTCGCGCTCTGCGTCTCTCTCTCTCTCTCTCTCTCTCTCTTTCTCTGCTTAAAAGCTTTAGCAGAGAGATGGGGGATTTAATCAAGTGTTAAAAGCTGTGAAGCTGGGCACAGAAGGGAAGAGAAAATGAGAGTTCGGGGGGGGAGGGGGGGGCGGGGAGGGGTTCGGCTTGCAAGACCAGCTTCCAGGCAAGTCTTCAGTCCTCCTCTTGTTGTTATTCTCTCCTCCAACGAGGGTCCTCCGAAGCCTGCCCGCCTTGGGATTCTTCAGAGGCAGAGCCAGATGTGGATCCAGAGCTATTGTTGGCCGGTGCCAGGGGAGGGAAGGGGTCAAACCTCACACAGTTAAAGCCCAACACCCCCCCCCCTCTCCTTTTGTGTGTTTTTGATACGGACTCGCTCAGGTGATCTCGACAATGGACGACCAGCTGGCCCCAGTGAACCTGCCTCGCGCCCTCCCAACGCGTAATTGGGGGGCGGCTACGCTCCGTTGCACCTCTGTACCCCCCTCCCCCACCCCCCCACTTCCCACACACACACACCCACGCCTAGGCCGTCACCCAACTCTGGGTGATTGACGGGGCGGTGGCGGGGTGCCAACGAGGGGTCATGCCTTCTGGTGGAGTGCCCTCCTCCCCTCAGCAGATCAATACTTCCGCGAGCAATTAGAGCCGCGGAAAACAGATGGGCCTGAGGGCTCCAGCCGTCTCCCGACAACACAACCCAGCCTCCCCCTCGCTCCCCCCCAGCCTCCCCCTCACTCCTCCTCGCTCCCCCCCCAGCCTCCCCCTCGCTCCCCCCCAGCCTCCCCCTCGCTCCCCCCCAGCCTCCCCCTCGCTCCCCCTCGCTCCCCCCCAGCCTCCCCCTCGCTCCCCCCCCAGCCTCCCCCTCGCTCCCCCCCCAGCCTCCCCCTCGCTCCCCCCCAGCATCCCCCTCGCTCCCCCCCCAGCCTCCCCCTCGCTCCCCCCCAGCCTCCTCCTCGCTCCCCCCCCAGCCTCCTCCTCGCTCCCCCCCAGCCTCCCCCTCGCTCCCCCCCCAGCCTCCCCCTCGCTCCCCCCCAGCCTCCTCCTCGCTCCCCCCCCAGCCTCCTCCTCGCTCCCCCCCAGCATCCCCCTCGCTCCCCCTCGCTCCCCCCCCAGCCTCCCCCTCGCTCCCCCCCCAGCCTCCTCCTCGCTCCCCCCCAGCATCCCCCTCGCTCCCCCCCCAGCCTCCCCCTCGCTCCCCCCCCCAGCCTCCTCCTCGCTCCCCCCCAGCATCCCCCTCGCTCCCCCCCCAGCCTCCCCCTCGCTCCCCCCCCAGCCTCCTCCTCGCTCCCCCCCAGCATCCCCCTCGCTCCCCCTCGCTTCCCCCCCAGCCTCCCCCTCGCTCCCCCCCAGCATCCCCCTCGCTTCCCCCCCAGCCTCCCCCTCGCTCCCCCCCCAGCCTCCTCCTCGCTCCCCCCCAGCATCCCCCTCGCTCCCCCTCGCTTCCCCCCCAGCCTCCCCCTCGCTCCCCCCCCAGCCTCCTCCTCGCTTCCCCCCCAGCATCCCCCTCGCTCCCCTCCTCCCCTCCCAAACAGCAGAGCTCCACGGAGGGGCCAGCTCGGCTCTGCTGTCTGGCTCCGTTTCACAGATCCCCCCCCCCCCTCCGGTCTCTCGGAGCGTTCACGCTTCTTTAGAGCGCCTTCCAGGGCGGACGCAGCAGGTTGGGAAATGCCGAGGCATGCGAGTGTGTATCAGATGCACTGGGCATCGCCCCCCCCCCCCCCCCCACTAACCTCCTCCCTCCTTCCCACCCCCCCCTCCCCCCAGGCCCCTCTGGGAGCCACTCTAGACGTGCGTATATGACAGTAACACTTGTTCTGTCGACCCCTCCCCCCCCCCCCCCCTGCGCTGTTAACAGGTGCCGTATCTCCCCCACAGCAAGTTCACGTGCCACGCACGCACACACAGTCAGTCCTCCAGCCGGCCCAGTAGTATCTCCTCAGAGAGGCGCACACGGACTACAAATGTACGGGGGAGAGAAGGGGGAAAGAACCCTAACCCTAAGAAGAGAAAAAACAAAACAAAAAAAAAGGAGCAGATCTCATCTGATCAAACGAATGCCATGGTAAGCACGAGTGACACGTCTTGTTTGGGGACGTCCCCCGCGCGGAGCCTGAAAGGACGCCAGCTCCTTCGCCTCCTCGGCCGTGACCGGGGACACTCGGGGAGGGGTGTGGGGGGGAGGGTTCATGTGACAGGCGAGCCCCGTAGCCAAGAGTGAGCGTGGTCCAATTATATTTCCTCTCCCTCATGAGCCAGCCAGCCCCCCTCTGGCATTCAGAGGACTTCACCATCTCTGCCCTCCTCGTCTCTGCACAGATAAATAAATGACAGGCCTGTCGGGAGGCTGCCCCGGCCTCCCAGAATACACTGCAGCAGCAGCCTTCTCCGCCTACTGGCTGCCTGCCTGCCTGCCAGCCAGCCCTGCAGCCCCCCGCCCCCCCCCCCCCAGAGTCGATGGACAGATTTCATATTACAACCGTGGTTGCCGTCTCCCTGGCCTGTTCCGAGATGCAGGAGGTCGGGGGGTGGAGAGGATTGGGAAGGAAATGTCTCTCGTCAAAGTTGGCATGCTTAGCTGAAGTTCCCCTCCCTCTCTCTCTCTTTGTCTCTCTCTCTCTCTCTCGGGGCGTGGAGCCAGGACAACACTTGTGACAGCCAGAGGAACGTCATTGTCAGTGACACTCGATAGCTGAAGGAGGGAAAGAGAGAGACCGAGACAGAGAGAGCGTAGACCATGGAGCTCGACGGGGCCCAGCCCTCGGCGCAGCTCCACGTCTCACCTCGTTCTCACGACCGACGCTTCGCTGTTCCAAGAAGCTCCAGAACCCTGACTAACCCCCCCCCCCAACCCCCCGCTCACCCACTGCAGGGATCAGCTCGAGTCAACTGTGATGAGTCTCAAAACTGGAAAAAAGGAGTGTGAGATTTATAGAACTCCACACTGTACATGAACCCAGATGTTCATAGGCACCTCAAGGAGGTACTTGAGGACATGGTGGATGTGGCCATATTTGTGTTTTCACTAGCCCTGAGGGGGGCGTCCCAGCAGAGCGTTTCGCAGACTATGGCAAAGTGTCAAATATCCCTGGATGTTTGTGTTTTTCCAGGAATAATTAGGTGGAGATCCTCTGTGAAATAGCCGGAGCCTCCAAAACCCCCATGTGGAAGGGGACATTTTTTCCACCGCACGGTAAACTCACCACTCCCCTATGGCGGAGCCCAGAACCAGATGTTGCGGATCAGCGCGGATGAAAAACAAGGAGGGGAGAAGCAGAGGACGGAATGGTACACATTAACTATAATCAAAAAGAAACAAAAACGAGAGCGGCCCACTTTAATTACTTCTCACATATAATTTGGTTTTGTGGGGGCAAGCCAGACATCGCCAAGAAAAGCAGGATGAAAAAGAACCGAAATTACATGGAGGGAGCGTCTGGAGGTTTCCTACACGAGGCCCCTTCCATGTGCTGAGACAACCCTAAGAGCAAGAGGCCAGAAAATCTGCGTTTCCAGTAAATTAACCCCGGACACACTTGAATAACTCGAACAAAGAAAGCACCACGGCCACAAAATTCCAAATGGGACTTCTCGTGAGGGATTGATCCCGTCTCATGTGAAAACACAAACGAAATCGAAAACAGCGTGTCTGTTTTGCTTGTTCACTGCATCAAGTTAATATGCCACCCCTCCCCCCTCCCTACATTTCAAACCCCCAAAACAAATCTGGACCGTCTCCGCACAGCAACAAAGCTTACGGTCTCTTCGAGGATATTTGAAGGTTTCGTGGCTATGGGGGGAGGTTGTGTAGCCAGAGGCCTCTTCCTGTAGCCCACCAGCAGGACCAGGGAAGAGGCTGGTGTGTGAGAGCCTGCTCTAGCATCCCCTCTGCTTCCCCATTCTCTGCTGACTGGCTGGTGTTGCCACAGTGCTAAATTGCACAGCTGTTCCACAATCTGTGGCGGCGTTAATTACCCTAATGTGAGCGGCAGCTCGTCAGCTCCTCACTAACGAAGGGGCCCGCTTTCCGGCGAGGCCGCCGTATGGTCGGCGTGTCGGACCCCCCGTTTCCACACGCCCGTTCCACCCCCGGGCAGCCCCCGCCGACCACCCAACACATCCGTATCCAGAGGAAACGGCATCTCATTAAGGCTCCCCCCTTGCTCAAATATGCCTACTAAGGGGGGGGGGGGGAAACACACCCTGCCCGATTCAAGGAGGATTTAATACGGCGCTGGAGAAAGGAGCTTAGGCGCGAGTGCGGGAGCGCTCGGCGGTTTAGACGCTAGGAGGCTGAGAGGATGCCGGGGGTGACTGTGAGAGGATCAGTCAGCGTCTGTGACTCTGATCCCTGAGCGCTTCTCCAGAGCTCCGGCGGGGAGGACGGCACTTTCTAGAAAGTCTTCTTCGGCGGCGCGGTTGGTCCTCATCCCGCCTTATCAGGGACGCAGACAAAGAGCCCTTCTCAACCACCCCCCCCTCTCCCTCCCAGTAATCTCAGCGTGGCGGTTTATGTGAACGGCTGCAGAGGGTTGTTGTCATCCACCCCCCCCTCTCCCTCCACCCCCCCCCCCCCCCCCCACCCCACCTGTGCTGAATTAACGGCAACTCCATGCGCTCCAGGAGTAATTCATAATAAACCCCAATGTTCCCCCCCCCCCCCCCCGTATTAACGCGAGGAATTAACGCGTCAGAACTGTACGCCACGCCCCAAACCTTTCCTCAGTTTCGTTTCCTCTAAGCCGTCTCCACTGAAACAGCTGGGGGGGTCCACCGCCTGCTGGATGGGAGCCTATAACCACCCGCCACCCGCAAGACACCAACACTCGGGGCCTGACAGAGCCCAGTGAGGCTGTGTAATGGATGCATGAGCTAGGTGTCATGGGGGGGGGGGACAAAACGATGGGGCAATTAGGCCCGTACGACACCTCGGGATGGCGTGATGGAGGACTCCTGGGCTCGTCTCGGCGCTCGCTGTTCCTCTGTCATTAGGGCCTCCCAGCCACATCTGGCTAATGGCACGCCTGGGGTTTGTGCTCAAACAGTGTGCCACGCCGCGCACATTTAATTACGCCTCATAAAAAAAGGTAACAAAAGACACAGGCTGCTCTCGGAGAAGAGCCGTTTTCGGGGCTGGGGAGGGAAGGAGTAGGGGGGGTGGAGAGGGGGTGGAGAGGGGGAGGTAGGGAGTGGAGAGGGGGAGGTTGGGGAGGAGGAGGGCGCGGGGCCTCACAGCTGCCAGAATTACAGGTTGACCCTCGACGGCAGCTTGAAAAGAGGGGAATTCACTCGAGTGTCTCCAGCTCTCCTTGAGATGGCTCACAATGAGGGGGGGGGGGGGGGGGGGGGATGAGAGAGAAGGAGATCCGCTCGCTCCGAAATCAAAGGCCCCTCTGGTTTTCCCCCTCTTTCGCTTCCCTCAGATCGCGGGGCTGGCCGCTCTTGTCGATGGCTAATTGCAGACAGGCCGCCAGGATTAAAGGGAGAGGTCGTTGAAATATGTATGGTGCCGGGGCGACGTTTGAAGTGAAGTGGGGCTTTCTCGTCCAAGGGTCTGAGCAAACAATAACAACACCCATCGCCGACATCACAGGGGCACAGAACTGTCAAGCTCCAGGGCTGTGGAAGTGCCGGCCCCTTCCACTCCCCCTCTCTGTCGTGCCGAGCCGCGGCGCCCGTAGCCAAGAGCTGGCCACGGTGGGCTGAGGGCACAAACACACACACACACACAACCCTCTGAGTGACTGCGTGACCTATGACATCAGCAGCACCTGGAGGGTTTCAAAAGGGGCCTCGGACGGACGCTTTGTGGCGGCGTGCGTTTGACATTTCGGGGGGGTTGGGGAAGGAGGGGGAGAAATAGAAAGTGGTAGAAAAAAAGAAAAGAAAAGGAGGACTCTGCAGGTCCCCCCCACATCTGGGGATATCGCATCTGATAGGAGGAGATGAGGGAGGGGGGGAGCAGCGTGTCATTGTCGAGGCAGTCCATTGTCTGACAGATCCAGCGCTGGCCAGCGCCACAGGAAAGGTCACTGGTCACCTCCATTTGGAGCGAGGCATAAATCCCCCCGCCGACCGTCGCCGTTAACAACACGTCGCCTCCGCGGGGGAAGGCCGCGGCGCAATAAAAAGGAAACGGAAAGGGGGGGGGGAAAGATTTTGTTTTGCCAACACCTCCCGTCCCCTTTAGGCCGCTGGCCTTGCGCTGGCCCTCCATGTTATTTATAACTTTAATGTTAAAAACAGAGACATCTCTGCAGTCCGAGTTAAAGCAGACCTCGCTAACTACCCCTTTGCTGAGCGCTCGCTTCCTCCTCCCTGACATCCCCCACGGCTCCTGCCTGAGGGACAGCTCTTTATGACTCGGCCCTCCCCAAGATAGAGACGCACGTCCAAGTGCCACGAGGCCTACTGTAAATCCTTCCATCTTCCACTGAGCGTCTGTACATGTAGCGGCCTTTGAGACTAGTCCACCTAGCATGGTCGTGACACGTTTTGCTCCACTCGGGGATGATTATTTGAGGATATATGCTAGTGTTGATGTCAGTCCGTGCAGAGAGGCACTGGAATAGCTATCCCTTGACCCTATCAAATAAGAGTAAACGGTATTACAGCCAATGCAATTTGTCCATCTTAATAAGCTTAACGCGAGAGCCGGGCCAACGAATTGCTACGCTAGCCGTAATGTGCTTCGTGGGCGTAGGTCCTCTGTCAGGAGTCTCGGGAGAAAGCACCCATTCAGCACTTGGGGAACGTCCATCCACTTTACTGCGACGGGGCTGCCATTCTGAGGAGCGGGGCCGATCACGTCGTCCTCGGTGCTAAATCACTCGGAACAGGGAGCCAACCCCTGGGCGGAGATGAGAAACACCGGCCTCTCCGCCGCCTCCAGGGGTGGGCCTTGACCGAACCGAGCCCGCTCGCAAAGCAAAAATGGGAAGCTGTGCGTGTTTGGCTATTCACGCTGCGCAATCCACTTCCATATTTCTCGAAGGTTCTCACAGTGGGCCGCGCGGGACGGAGGACGTAAGCCAATTTGGATAAGCTCCACATTCCAGACAGGTTCCAGTTGGGATTTAGAGTAGTTTATCACCCCTCCTTTCCTCCCCAAAGAGGGTTTGGAGTTTTAACCTCAAATACATCACAAAATGTTTCACAGACAAGTTACCCCCCCCCCCCCCCGCGCCCCCCCCCCCCCCATCACTTTACAGAGTGTTGAAAACATGAAGCCAACAGTTCCTTTCTAAACAGCTTAAGCCTGTCAGAGATAGCCACAGATAGCCTTATGAGTCTGCAGAAACCATTGTGAAAATGGAGAATCCTATAACGTGCGCTTATATGGGTCAGCTCTGGCCATCAGAGAGGATTTCCTCGTTTTCCTATCCGCTGTTACAACGTCCCTTTTATATTCACACACGAATCCCAAATAAATCTCGATTTAATTTTCCGCCTCTCCTCCCTGGTGTGAGAGGACGTAAGGCCTTGGCTATGACGGGGTTGTCATGTATCCCTAAGCTGAGGTCTGCCTGAACTCTAACGTTACAAATAGCTGGAGGATTTTTCACCTTCTTATCAGCCTTGCCAAGCAGGCCTCTCTCTTATCAGCTTTCTGCTACAGATAAATGGGTTTTGGAAGATATGAATAAGAGATTTTTTTTTTCAAAGCTAATTCCAGAGCTGCAGCAGATTATAGATAGGTTGTGGGGGAATGGAGAAAGATACACATTTTAAATGGAGGGTGGTAATGGTGGTGGGCAGGGTGGAGATGTAAAGCTACAGTACTTTTTATTGAGTCACAAATATGCAAAACAATACTTGAAATGGGGAAATGGAACCCAATTGAACTCCCAAACCAACCATGCTTAATTCTATCAAAGACCACGATTATTATACAGCAATAGCTGTTATTATGGACATTGTTTTTCTGTTCTGCATGAAAACGTTTTTTCTATTATCAATGCCATTAACATCCGATGAGTCTGGACTGACGGTCTAGTAGTCAACCATGTATAAAGGCAAAAATAGTTTGAATAGGCCTATCAAGAAAAACACGCACATCACCGGGAGACCAACAATATGTGTTTGCCATCCTTGTAGAAGTTGGACATATACGCTATATTATAGCTTTAATTGCCAACACAACGCACATACACTCGACATTGGACATGAAACTGCTCAAAGCAAGGTTGATAACCCAATCCTCTGTTACGATTTTAACACCATTTTTTTTAAATGTACATAACCTTGAGTGTTAGGATCCTTGCGTGCTTTGGGAACAAAAACTAATTAAACTGCTCCTCCGGTGGCACTCCAAGTCAGACACGGGACAACCTTAAAATTGTGTCAATGTCGTACATGTTGGATTTATTTTAAAGCCCTACAGGTTTCTACAGTGAGTGAAAACGCACCAGTCGACTTTTGAAACAACTAATGGAAAGATAATGGATTTACGGGCTTTAGCATAACCCTCTCGTTCTATGCGCGAAGAGAATGTAATTGTATAAAATAATTCGTTAGAGTGCAAATGAAAACTAGTAAGTTATTGCTTATGTCTGCTACCTCGGAAAACACTCTTTACGGAAAACAACGGGCAACAAGAAGGGAATGATAAAATGTCATAACCTTACCGAAACATTTGAGCTGCGACCGCCACGGTGCACAACACATCAGAACAGAAGGCTAACAAAATCTTTCTGTCGAGTCTTATTGAAATAAATCCAGTTTAGGTGCACAGCTGCTGTATGTCCATGAGTAGACAGGCGTGTACAGAGACAGTAGACAGGACAGAAGAACCTGCTGAGACAATAAATCTTCACTGAGCGTTTTTTCGTCTGCTGCGGGGAAAGCTGTCAAACCTCCAGAATTAGGATGTAAATTCAGTTATTTCTCGATTCCTTAAAAGTTAGATTAAATACAAGAAGTGTTCGCGTTCCGGCTGTAGTCCAAAAAAAACGGTTTCTTGTTATAAAGGACGAAAACAGTAGATCTTTGTCAACCCAGATTACCGCTCGCACGAATCCAAGTCATTTGAAAGCGCCGATGACAGATCATTAACAATAGATTCCACGTATTATCCGATTTCAGTCGGAATTCAAGATCAACAAAATATCCAAGATCACAAGAAGCTTTTCATGTGGGTTAAGCAAAACAATTGAATGTATCCACAATTTGTTGACGCTTTTAAAATAGCGGAGAACTCCAAAAAAAACGCAGAGCGCTCTGCGCCTCACACACGATGCTCTCCAGGCATATACGAGGGAGACTGTGGGTTGGCAAGCTGCTCTTGAAGCAGCTCTCTCCGCACTGGCTGCGCTGCGTGTAGAAAAAGAGCCGAGGACTAGACCAGAGCAATCAATGCTCGAGCGCTAGATCTTTAATTTAATTCACTGCGCCGTCGTTCTCAATTGAGCCAAAGATTCGGAAAATGCCTACAGTCCTGCCAGTAATTTAGCCCATCTAAAACACTTAGTTTTGGCTTCTAATCGCTATACGGTATGCTACATTCTTGTTCAATAAAACACCCATTATTTTCAAGGACATTTCTAGCAGGGTACAGTGAAAACACTGGTGTGACAAACCTGACAAGCCTCTCTTTCTCTCTCTCACACACACTCTCTCACACACACGCCAAAACGAGTTAAAATCAGGAAAATCCTCCTTTTTAACCTGCTAAATCTCTCTCTTTTTTAAACAGAAGTCTGGGGAATAGAGTCAGGCATTCTGACAAAGCTAGGCAGTCCATCTGCTACTCTCAATTCAGAAGGCAACTTACTCCCCAAAAGCACTTAACCTTTTAAGGAGTGAGTTATTTTTCCAAAACGGAAGCTAGCTAGTTTTAGTTAGCTTCCGTTACCTAGCAACCTAGCATAATACTCGTAGCAATGCTACTACCTGCTAGTGTTACTTGTTAGCCTCTTAATTGTAAATTTTGAAGCCATACTATAGCGTTTGTCATATAGTTTTTGTCTATCGGAAAATAGTCGGTTGGAATGTTCAGAATCACATATGTGTGACGCTACTCAAAGGAGAAATCTTTGAGGCCAAAGCATTGTTTTGTTACACTAACTGCAAGTTAGCTTTGTGGTTATCATATTCACTGCAACATTATGACCCGCTTAACTTGGATTAGAGGATAGAAGTCAGAACCATAAAACAGGTTCAAGCAAAATGCCAAGAATAGGGTTTGTGCTCGGGAAATGTATAAAGAAAAGGTTAAGATTGGCATTTATATTCTGTGCTAGGTCATGCAATAAGCTGAAGATACAAATAAATCAATGAGGATTGTAATGATGGAAGAAGGCTGAATAAATGATAAATTACAGTATCACAAATTGATAAATAGTACATTATTATGTCCCCCCCCCCACACACACACATACACACTGATATCTATGTTGTGTAGATTTGGTGCTTCTATGCATGTGAGTCAATAAGAGAGCTCTCTGGGTTTGTGTCTGGAATGCAAGGCTTGTAATTATTTCCCAGCTGACAGTAATTATGGGTCATCCCCAAGCCTACAGACTTCCCATTAAAACATGAGGCATTACGAACACACACACACTTATGTACTTCTCAAAGGAATGTAGAATGCTATAGATGTCGGACCCATGGCTTTTTTCGTGGTAGTAAATTTAGACTACGGGTGACATTTAAGGCCTTGAACGATGATTAGATCAATTAGTCAATTTAATGTATTTACTTTAGTCCATGGCTGCAAAGACTGCAATCATAAAAAGAAACCTGCATATAGATATAGTCTAAAACCTAACAAAAAAGGTGAACTGTTTAAACTACAAACAATCAAATGAGTCATATCCAGCAAATTTCACCACATACATGAAATGCCTTAATAATAATATTACAATTAAATACTAATAATACAATTATGTTGATTATGTGTCCAAGAGCATGCTAGTAGGAATGCTAGACATAAGCTTCTTTTGGAAAACAATTGCAACGGTCTGTGGGCATGATCAGAACTTAAGGCATTGTTGCAGTTCTGATCTCTTTTTCTCATCTTCCAACCCAGGAGCCATGAAGACAGGCTGGGCGGTGAGAAGCCGAACCCAGGAGCCATGAGGACAGGCCGGGCTGTGAGAAGCCGAACCCAGGAGCCATGAGGACAGGCCGGGCGGTGAGAAGCCGAACCCAGGAGCCATGAAGACAGGCTGGGCGGTGAGAAGCCGAACCCAGGAGCCATGAGGACAGGCCGGGCGGTGAGAAGCCGAACCCAGGAGCCATGAGGATAGGCTGGGCGGTGAGAAGCCGAACCCAGGAGCCATGAGGACAGGCCGGGCGGTGAGAAGTGGAGCCGGAGGGTGTTTTCTGTCCTTCAGCAGTGTAAGCGCCAGCTTTGGGCCTCCATTCTGCGTTGAGCGTTAATGCCACTAGCCTTGACTAGGAGAACAGTTAATCTCAGGTAAGCCTGTCAGTGACTGAAGGGATATGGAGCCCTGTCTAAATATCTGGCCTGTGGAAATAGTATCCGGCATACCACACCCCACATGCAGGTCTCCCATGTCCCCACTTCCCAAAATAGGTGCGTACAGTACGACCCGTCATGTACAAAGAGAAGAGAGGCGCGGGAGACGGCTTGATTTCGGATCAGATGGACTTCTGCTGTCAGCAAACCCTGAGGTCAACCACTTACACGGTCATTAGATTTGAAGTGTGCTATTTGGCAATGATGCCTTCCTGCTACAAAAAAAAACTAAAACCCAGCTTTATGGTACAAGAAGATTCCCTCCCCCCCCCCCCCCCCCCCCGAAAATAAACCGTGAGACAAATGTATTAACAGTTGCACAAAAGGAATAAAGCAGCGCTTCCGAAGGAAAGTGAAAGCGCTGATATTCGGAGCGGTCTTTCCTCTCCGCTTCAACATCAATAAAAGTCGGTTCTAAGCAGCGCATTGATTTCTCCCCCATTTCTGGTAATGATTACGGAGAGGCGAAACTTAGGCTGTCACGAGCGAAACACAACGCTCCTGCAGCTGATAGTCATGTTTTATTCCCCTTCGTTTTATTCTCTTGCTTGAAACATTCTGTAACACTGTAATTTCGAGCTATAGCGAGTGCCTTAGGAAATCCATGATTTATTCATTAGAGGGCATGGGTATCTTAGACCCGAACATGGGGGGGGGGAATGAACACCTCACACAATGGCTCCCATCTTTCAATACAGACAACATTTCTAGGTCATCCATTTGGAGCACCTGCACACTTCAGAGTACAAGTATTGCTGATCTCAATACGATGGAGCAGTGGGTGTCAGACACTGGGAAGAAAACTTGACAGACTTGACAACGGTTATTACAGTAATACAGGAGCTAAAGCTATGAGTCACTGACCAAGATAAAAACCAGAAACTGTAACAAAAGAAAATAATGATATTAATAATAAGCAGTGTGGCTAGAGGTGGATTTTCATTTAGTCTTTGCAAGCTCGCAGCAAAGAAACCATCTGCGAGTCCTGTCAGGGACCTCATAACGTCTGTCAAACGTCTCAAGACTCTCTCTGATCCGAGCCCTCGTGGCGGAATGTTCCAGGAGGTCCTGTTCGACATGAAACAACGTCCTGATTGATCGAGGCGATGTAGAACAAAAAGAGCCCCCGTCAATATGGCATATTAAAAAATAAATTGCCGGCATGGATTTGCAAGGCTGAGTCGACGGGGGAAGATGGAGATTAGAGCTAGTAACCAAGCTAGTGTGCCTCAAGACCCCCTCCAGCAGCCGGTCCCAGCAGGTCTATCCATCTGCCTTCACTCCCCGCACTGAGTGGCTGTTTGAAGGCTTTGCAAGACACCTTATCCTGAGGCTTAACAATCCAATATTGGTTGTTGCCGATGATAATTACTCTCCATTGATGATAGAATACCCTAGGCTAGCCTCGGTCATTTGCATTGCCCAACGCCGCCAATCAATAGCAAGGTAGAAAGCGGTTGGCAGCTGATAAGCGTGCACGTTGGACTCGTGTTTGCGGGGAAGAATGTCAAGCTCATTCTCTCTGCCGGTATGTTCTACCCCCCCCCCCCCCCGTGCTCTCTCCGCCTTTCCCTCCCCCTCTCTTTTCCCTGCCAATGTGCAAGGTAAAGAATGGCTCCCACTGATAGAATCAGCAAGGACATAGCTGTCTTTATTCGAACTCAAAGGAGCCCACGCACATGTCACCTTGACATTCTTTATCTTCCCCCTCCACACGGGCGAGAGAGAATGTGCAAAGTAGATCCTCTATTTCGATACGCAATTGTTTATGGAGCCTGCACTTGCAGGAACGACCGTTTTTCTTTCTCCTCTGGGCTGTTGTGAAAATTGACTGTTGGAAAGGCACACTTAATAAATGTGTTTCTCGCAAAAGCAGAGGAACAGATTGTCTTCTTCTCACCAGCAGTCTAATCACATGTGAGGGTCTGGCTACAAACTCCAGCTATCCCAATTTAGGCTGGGAGAAGAAATGGAAACAGGAGAAGCGACATTAGCTGTTAATTTATGGCCTTTTAGCAGGGGGGCCCCGCAATAACAACATCTGATACGACGATGCCACGCCGTGTTGCATTCTGGGAGGACAGCCATGACGGTGGGTCTTTGGTTGTTCAGGTTTCACAGGGCGACGCACTAAAATGGAGGGAAATATTCCCAACGACTAAACTTATCAAGGAAATCGCGGTCTGAAGTCACCGCTTGAGATCTGAAACCGAAAAAAACAAGTCGTGTTATTTTCCCTTGTAATGAAATTTCCCTGCCTTTAACGAGATAAAAGTGAATTGTGCAGTGACTCGGAAAGTGTGAAAGACGTCTGGAGATGAATGTTTCATGAATAGCATTATTAACATTCTAAGACTTTTTCACTCTCTGAGAATAATAAGCCTATCATCTCTGGCACTGGAGAGAAACTGAGGCTACTGCTTGAACACACCCTCAAAGGTTGTCACCATTATGTTGTATGTATACTCAGGGGAGTGATCTGTAATAAAGCTTATTCCTCCCTAGAAAATATATGTCCTGTGCTATATTTGCACAAAATGTAAATGACAATCCAAACTCATTTTTTCCAGCTCTTTCTTTCTTTTTTATAGACGCTCCGTACGTAGAACATGGCGGAAAATGGCTAGGAGAAATACAGTGAGCTGTGAGAAAAATGGAGGTTTTGTATGCTGCGGGAGAGAGGCTGGGAGCTGGGAGAGGACAGTGGGAGGTGAGGGATGGCTTCCAGGTGCCGGGGAGCTATGTCATCTCCTGCTGCTCCCAGACAGGCTTTTAAATGGAAGGCTGGCATTTTGCAGCCGAGTTAGAAAGATAACAACAATCTTTCACAGGGATAAGTGTGTAACCCTCCCAATCTTCTCCCATTAGAGGACGACAGATAGAAGACAACAAAGAGACAATCAACTGAGAGCGCTAGCTCCCAGGACCGTGAACAGTTAAAAGGAAAGGGGGCTGGGGAGGGGGAGGGGGGGGCTGACTGAGTATTTGTTATCATGAGCAGCTCAGAGTAGCCGGCAGAGGAAGGAGTGAGATTAAATATAGGGTTACCAGAGCAAAGGCCTAATCCCTTCAGAGACAAATGCAGGGTCTCAGAAGCACATTTGTTGTGCGGCCTGAGGTTTAACAACTAACATTATAACTCCATTTCTCATCATTACCGCCCTGCTTCTCTGAGAGGGTCGGCCTGGCAACAGAGGCTCCGCTGAGGCAGGTGGATGGAGGAAGGAGGTAGCTCAGGCGGAGGTAGAGGAAGAACATGGAGAATGTGTGTGTTTGCAATAATATGCATCTAGGCTACAGCCACTCCGATTTTGACAAAGTGTGTGGGAGGATTTTTGCGGGTGTCTTCATGCGATCGTTCCCGAGTCGGAATGCTTTGGAAAAAAGCGACGAGAAAACGTGGGGAATGAGAAGTGCGCGCGTGTGCGTGCGTGCCGTCACCTCCTCGGCCTCCGCATGCCCCGGTGTCTCACTGGAGTCAGTTGAACGTGGACACGAGTGCTCCGGGGCAGCAAGCCAGCCAGCCCCGTGTCAGATATGGCGACCCAGCAGCGCTCACGGACGCTCTTCAGCCCCACACACGTCATAAGAGCTGCCATGGCGGATGAGGCAGATGCTTTGACACATGTAAAAGAACCAGAGGGGAAGGGATTCGGCATCCCCACGGCGTGGCATACGGACTCCTCTGGTGTTACAGAAGTATATAATAAGACCCCTTGAGGAGAAACTGCTGAGGAAGAAGCATGCTGGCTTTAAAGAAGAAGAAAAAAAACGAGACAAAAACCAAACAGTCTGATTCCATTGGAGGCCTTATTAACATAGCCTTTCACTGGGAGAGGGTGCCACTGGTTTAATTCAGAAAGATGCAGCTGCCGGGACCATGCATGTTCTATTATGATCCAATCAATTACAGCTCTAACACTACAGCTGAATTAGCTCCATGCTCAGGCTACAGCTTTGCACAAGTGGCATTCTGAGAACAGGAAAAGAGAAAATGGCTGCCGGCTTCCCTCGCTCTCAGGAACGATGCTAAGATGGTGCCGAGGTCAAAGAGTAATCACATACTCGAGTGTTGTGTTCTATTCACACAGGTTTAGTCTAGCTCCATGACAATGTGGACCAGGGACACGGGGTACTTCGGTGTATTGACTATTCCTCTCGCTCCCTTCTCGCTCGAGAAGAACATCACTCTGGTGACTGACCTTGGCCTTTTTTTCCACTCTTCAGACAGTCTGTAAGAGTGTTCGACAAAGCTCAAGTTCCAGTCTTTCTCAAAGCTCACACTGGAAGCAAAATAAGTGCTGATGAATAAATGTTTTCATCCACGACAATGAAACATTAGTCTGTTCTGTGTTTTTGTTGTTGTTGGCATAAACGGGCTGGACTGGAGATATGATGTCACATTTTGTTGACCTGACTCATCACATTGTTTCAATTACATAGTTTTTTTTCCACCGCAATATTTCAGTGAAGACTCGAAGCTTTGGCCCATCTCCTGATCCAAGTTACCTCAGGGGAAAATAGCAAAAGAGGTTCAATAATCAAATTTCTTCTACAGTACGTGCTCAGACAGGAAATAAACTCCACTAAAAAAGCGACTAGGGTGGAGAAAAAAAAATCCCCTTGTGAAAAACAAATCAACAGCAAGCAAATGAGATGAATCGAGTTAGGAATATCACATTACCATCATTAAATCAAATTTACAACAGTAGATTTCAAATTAAATCAGATAAAAGAGGCCAGCTGTTTACACTGATCCTGTCTGTGAACCAGCAGTGGACTTCAGAGTTGACTCGGAACTCCAATCTACGCAGCCAAACCCAAGGTAAACAAACCACGAGAGCTCTAATTGAATTCAGGTGAGCCGCGGAACCTTCCGCAGGCCAGTAAACCACTTTTCCAATGAAACTCATCTCTCCAACTTTCACGCAGGCAGGAGCTGGATACCCTCTGACATCTTGCGAGCTGCGAGGATCTCGGAGACCAGGCACATTCACTTTTCCCCAATTCAATCAGAGGACAGATGGCTGTGCCATCCCATTGAATCCCCTTCATTCATCCCTCAACCTCCTCGCACAAACCTCTCTCCGCAGCTAGTTTGACGTTCCCTTTGAAGAATAACTCCTTTATCCGGGCAGCGTTAAAGCAGAAGACTGCTATAATATCATAGAGCTAATCACAATTAATGAAAAGACCGAGGAGATAAAGGACCATGAGAGCAGAGTCACTTTCAGGGCATAAACAGTAAATGGCTTATTCAATCACTGCTCATCATAATGTACAGTCACATTGAAGCCAAAGATAGCTGGATAGACTGGCATACTGACTGCATTAGCGCAGCCTGCAGAGCCATACAAAAGTCTGACGGCGAAGACGAACGCAGTCTAGCCTTTTTAATTGAAACCAGGGTGGAAAAAGTAGCACCAGGAAGAGTTCAAACTTTAACACCAGTCAGATGTTTTCCATTTAAACCCATAATGGTGTGCATCAGAGCTAGAAATCCCCATATTTCCAGATTCAGGACCCTTGACTCCAGCAGTAATGGCCTCCACAAAGGGGTTAAAGATGTCAACCTCAATACCTTAACCTCAGAAGAACCTTCGAAAAAACAAAATCTGCCAAATCTGCAATTTTGGGGTAAAACTCCCCTATTCTGTCTGCAGTCCTTTACAAGCAGAAAAAAAATTACGGAAAATTAATTCAAGTTTGATGAAGATGTCTGCTAATCTTCCAGGCCTTTCTGTAGCTAATATGGATTAGACACTTTCGCTGAGGAGCTCAGAAAGGATGCCAGAAAAGCCTCTTTTCATCACAGTTCTGTGTGTACTTTGGCCCCCAGCCTGGCTGACTTCTCCTCCTCTCGTCTTCTGGGACGTGCCCTTGGATGAGGACCCCCATGACCCCGCCCCAGGGGGCTCCCCGGGCCCAGGCCCCAGTGGAGGTGGGGGGTTGTTTGGGTTGATGGAAGAGTGGCGTGAAGGCAAGAGGCCTTCTTCACTAATTACAGGTGCAGAGTCCAGGGGCCAGGGGGTCCTCTTGACAACAGCGTCACATCGGGGCTAGTATTTCTGTGTTCCGTCATGGATTTAGCTTTGGTTCCAGAAGGATCCATCAGAAGGCTTCCTGCCTGCTCTGAGTTCCGAACCTCACCACCAAAGAGCAGCTAAATACACAGAAGTAACTTAATTTTTCCCACCCTCAGTTTCAGAGTACTGTGCTCATTCATATGTGACATGGAAATGGCATTTCTCACAGCCTGTCATTTCCTTTGGGGCAGTGGCATGTGGAGACCACAATAATATTGCTTTGTCCAGTGAAACACTACATGTTATTCAGACTCAATAATAAGAAATGTCCAAACTAAGTGAAGACATGCTGTGCTACATCAGAACAGACTGACATGAGCTGGGGGGAGGGGGGGGCAGGGGGGAGATGACGAAAACATCGGTCAAGTCATTCGCGAAACCACAAGACCAAAAAAGAATCCACCGCTGTGACTTCACAAAGGGTCTTGGCTAGCTGGCATTAGCTTTGTAGCGTTGCGAGAAACACGTTAGCAGAGTAGCCACAGTCTCCGCACCTCTAAGCTTTGCCCTTATGGGGTTTGACATTCCAGAGATTCCTGAAAAGGTTCAGTTCATTAAACATAACCTTCAGAACAAAGCATCATGATGTCTCGTGTCGGTCATGAGACTTCCATCAGGGTGGCGCTTTGGTTTGCAATATTACGGTTCACTTACACACTATAGTCGTGCGCTTATCGCCAACTTATGCTTCCTATGTTAGGCAGCCATTTTGTTTGAGTTGTGAAGGTGTGTTGAATGAACAAGCGTGGACCACCTGAAAAATGAATTTATGAGTTCTTCTCTGTGTGTATTTCGACAATAAAACGAGCTGTCTATACAGCAATTCAAGCAAGGGGTGAGTGAAAGGGGGGGGGGGTGAAAGAATGTGCACGGAGGAAAAGGAGCTTAACGCAAAAGCACCCAATCTGGTGCTGGTAGAAAGCAGAGATGGGGCAGCAGGCCGGGGCTCCATCGTAAAGACAAACAAGCATTAACTGGGGATGTTTTAAAAGCAACAACAGAGGGTTTTTATTTAATGTCTTAAAGCTTTAATTGGCAGCTCGGTTATTTCCTCTTCAAGGAACTGGGTAACAGTAAACCCAGTGTTGGGAGAACCAAAGGGCCTCCCTGTCGACCCCCCCCATCCCCCCCCCCCCCCTCAGGAGTCCCCACATCTGTGATCTTTACCAATTGAGCCGGAGAGGCCATGGCCCCTTGCTGCCGACACCACTGGCCCCTCACGCAGGCCTGGGAGTCTAATGGGCCTCGAAGGGCCGTCAGCCCTTGTGCCCCCGGGGTCACACATGGAAGTGACTAGGGCACCCGGGGATCTTAATAAATCACAGAGGCGGGTTTCCTTAAGCTAATAATTGAAGAGCCACCTCTCTTTACCAGTTGTGTCTGGAAATATTATGATTTCGCAATTTCCTCCTCTCCTCCTCCCTTGTCCTTTGGTTCTTTCTCTCCTCGATGTGGGGGCCTGTCGACCAAACACGGAGCTCGACAACCAGCAGCAGTGACTAAACCGCTCTCTAAACAGGCCCAGGCCCCCGCCCCCTGGAGGGTTTCTGTTTAAGAGCTGAAGGGGGGCTGACTGAGTTCCAGATGAGACAACTGCCCTGGAGGGCTACCCAGTTGGTAGTTGATAGGGAAGGATATTATCTGGGGTTCTCCCTCTCTCCCCCCCCCCGCCTCTTCCTTCGTGTCTTGGCTGTGTTTGTCTGCTGAGGGTGGGTCCCATATTGTCTTTAACTGCGCTCCCCTCCGTGTGGAGAACAACCGGTTCTTTATTTGAAGGGCTTTTACGACTCCATATGCATTTTCACTTTAGATTTATTTAGTTGGGGAGGGGGGCCTTCGGGAAGACCCCTGTGGGATCCCCCCAATCCTCACCGCTCCAATCTCCACCTCGCTTGTTGGATTTACGTTCCTCACGAACACAAACAAAACTCTGTCGCTCACCCCCCCCCCCCCCCCTCCCCTCAGGGGCCCAGCTGTGAATCCGACGAGGCAGCCTCCGAGGCCGGAGGAAAGGAAGAGGATGAAAAAGAAGGCCCGAGCCAAGTTCGGTCTCACACTCCCCGGGCTGTACCACAGATGAGAAACGCGCGAGGCGCTCCATTATCATTTCCAGGACGGGCACGGGGAAGGTCTGGCAAGAGGCCGAGTGATAAGAACCGATGGAGCTGAAGGAGGCTGAGGCTGTCGTTTCCGTGCGGTACGCCACATGGTGCGCCTCTCGGGTGAACAGACACAGTGCATCTGCCTGGCCTGAAGCGCCATGATCTGGGGCTTACCCGGCGAAGGCCCCTCCATCCTCCCTGCATTGTCTGGCCTGACATGTTGAGGGATGTGAGGGACCTGAGCGGAGACAAAGCCCCTCTCCCTGTTGGCCCATTAGCTGAAGAAAGTGATGTCCGAAGCACCGGAGCATGTCCGGGGTTGGGGATGTGTGTGTGTGTGGGGGGGGGGGGTGCTGGTTTATTAATGAGCCAATCGGGTGAGTGCAGGGAGGCCAGGGGCTGGTCATCGCTGACTGGAGCACCTTGGGCGGCCGGCGGGAGAGGGAGAGAGTGTGGCGGTGAGATCCAGGGCCTCCCTGCAGGGGCTGTAATGCACTCCCTGGCGGGCAGTGCGGAGGGACAGTTGACAAATGGACTCCTTCAGCTGGGCCACCACCGAGGGGGGGGGGGAGGGGGGGCTCTGGATCACGGCTGGTTTACCTGCTGCCACACTCGCTCTTTCATCCCCTCACACACACACACACGGGCTTCTCCGAGCTCCGCCATGCACTGCCTGGCAATGGGGCCAGACAAACACACACACACACACACACACTCTATACTATACATGTACACACATGTAAACATGCATACAGGATGGGCGACGGCACGGGAAAGTACACCGATTATTTCGAACGTTGTTTTGTCGCCGTCAAACAGTGTGTTCGCCCTGACAGGTTCGTTTACGTCCTGGATTCCATGACACGTGCATCTGACTGTAACAGGAAGTTGTCAGCTTGGCATTCACAAAGCTTGTTTTTCACACATTACCTCTGTTGACATTTATCCAGCACCCCCCCCCCCCAAAAAATCTTGAACTTAACTTTTTATAGTCGGCAAACAACCTTGTTTTTGACGGGGTGGCAGATAGATGTTGATGAGGGAGCGACACGCATTTTCCACAGATCCGGAGGAATGTAAACAAGAAGAGGAGTGCATTTGTGTTGTGTTTCTTTTTTTTTTGGTTGCTTTTTTGCTTTCGCGCGCGAGACGCGGGATTGTGACAAATTCCAGAGCATGTCTCCAGTGGATCCCGCTGCTTTGGTGTCAGTGCCGAGCGGGCTGTCTGCGCGTGATGGAACCGTCGCGTTGAGCGCCGGTCCCCGTGGGACACGCGGCGAACAAGATGTCGCCTGTCAACGCGGGGGAACATTTGAAAATAAATAACATCAATGATGATTTTCGGTTTGCTTGTCATGAGCGCGCGCGCTTTGACGAGTGAAGTCGTAGCTCCGCTGGGGAAAGCAATCGCTCTTTTCCTTCTTTTTTTTTGTAAGGTCTTTTTTTTTGTTTGTTTTTTTTTACGCCTGAGTACGCCTTTCTGGCCTACTCAGATGCACCAGCTTTCCAATTCAGACTCCCACATCAACCTGTCAGAAGACAGGAGGACGAGACCCAACAAGCTGTAGGTAGTGGCGTGTGCCACTGATCATCTTTAATAACGATAATTACAAGATTTTGGTTCCGGTGACGGCTCTTCGAAAACATGCACAGCCAGTAAAAAAATCACACACTTTTTAATAGCCAAAGGCTTGTCACCATGGCATTCAGTGGACATTATGAAGGATTTGAACGTGTAGTCAATTATTGTGTTTGGTTGGAAGTACTTCTAACAAAGATCCTCTTGATCCTTGGTTCTTTACCTTTAACGTGTCATTGTTCTGTCTCTAATATACTGAATGAGATTGTGATATAAACTGATAAACAAAACACCTGCCATGTTTCATGACATAAAACATCAAATCTATATTACTAATAGACTCCACTTTAAAACAATTCTATAATTCCCCCTGGTTTGACAGGCAGGATAATCCCCCTGAGACGACAGCATATGTGTGTGTGTGTGTGTGTGTCTTGCTCTCTCAGCACATTGGAGCAAAGCCCAGCAGGGAAGGCTGAACTGATTCGGGTCTCGAAAAGGAGCACTTGTAACAAAGAGCCTCATCTCGACTCCTTAAGGAGAACCATCTGGTGTCTCTCAGAGAGCCCCAGTCGATCGCAGGTCAAGAGCGGGAAAACAAATGTGCACCAAATGCACATGTGTGTGTGTGTCTCTCTGTCTGTCTGTCTGCCATTCCTCTATCAGGGGATATCAGAATGTTCCGTTGGCAGCGCCGCAAAGGAAAGAGAAGAAGACAAACCCCCCCCCCCCCCCCTCCCCCCCCCCCCCCAGTGTGCTTCCAGGATCTGACTACCTCAGAGGGGCATCGTAAATTGTTTGCAGCATGTTCATCTTCTAGAGACCGGGGGGCATGTGTCTGGTGGATGCGAAATTTGTGGGGTGGGGGTGGTGGTGGTGGTGGGGGGGGGGGGGGGGGTAGGACAATATATGGATGAGAGGAAAAGAGGAACGTGTGTGTCCGTGTGTGTATGTGTGCATGTGTGTGTGAAGTTGGGGTTGGATCAGTGGACGGATGGGAGACATTTCAACATGCTTGTTCCGGCCCTGTTCCTGCCTCTTAGCAAGCATGACTTGTGCGGTCATGGTTCATAACTCGCCCAGACGCTTACAGTTGGGCCAGGAGGTGGGGTTGAGGGGGGGGGGGGGGGGGGGGAGGGGTGATTGGGGGGGGCGGTTGAGAGAAGGGGAGGCCAATCTGTCGGTCTGGCTGTGTAGCTGTCTGTCCCACTGGGATCCCCATAACTCAGTCAACACCAGGTGGTCCTCACTCAAGACCAAGAAGGAGGGAGTTTAAGGACTGTGGGGGTCTCTTGCGCCACACCCCCTCTCCCTCCCTCCTCCTCTCCCATGCCCTCCCATCTCCCTCCCCTCCTCCAGCGTAGCAGAACCTGCATCAACCTCTTGCTCTGCGTCCCCAGGCTCGCAGGGCTCCATGTGTTCTCCCCTTTCCCCCCTCCTCTCACCCCGGCCGATATCTGTGTTTGATTTGGGCCGGCCCGGAGCCCCGATCGATCATGGCTTAAAGGCCCCCCTAATCAGGACCAGGAGAGAGGGAGGAATAAAATCATACATCCTGGCTCTGAGGAGAGGCCTCCTGGGGTGACTAGGACCTGGCCTCCCCCAAGCAAACCCTCCCCCTTCCCCAACCACACACCCTCCCACACACAGCCTTTCTGGGCTTGATGTGCACAAACACCCGGGAACGCTGACAGCATCTCTTGGCGAACAGAAAGGGGGAGAGAGACAGCGAGAAAAAGAAAGAAAGAAAGAAAGGTGTCAGTCAGTCAGGCGGACGGTCGGACACCTCTCCTCCCAGCTTTGTGAGGGAGGGTGTGTGTGTGTGTGTGTGTGGGGCAGCCCACCTCACAGCAAGCTCAGTCTAAGCCGAGTAGAGCAGGGGGGTGGGGGGGGGGCTTAAGATGTCGGTGACCAAGAGAAGAGAGGGATAAAGGATGGGCGAGGGAGACACGGGGTAGGAGGGGAGAGAAAAGGGGCGGGGGGCGGGGACCCCGAGGCCCCTGTCATGCGCGAGGCCTGCTGATCCTTTTATCTGGGGCCCGTCAGATGGGGCCGTGTGGAGGGGAGGGTGTGGAGGGTGTGGAGGGGAGGGCTAGCAAGCAGCGCCGACATGCTATCGGGCCCCGCAGCTCTGCCCCGGACCCACAGTCAGGAATCAGATCCTCTCACCTAATTAAAAAGGAAATCCTTTTACCTGGGGGGCGACCTCTCTTATCCCTCTCTCCGTCTCTCGCTTGCTCTCTGGCTCTCTCCTGCTCTCCCTCTAACCCTCTCTCGAAGGCTCTCTCGATCTCGCAAACTCTTTCTCCATCGCTCTCTAAACCTATCCAAAGACCCTCTCTGTAACTCCTCTGTCTGTCAGTCTCTCTTCATCCCCTCCCTCACCCCCCCCATCTCAATCTACCTCTAATTCTCTCTCTCTCTGTAACCCCTCCGTCTAACTCTTAACTCCCAGCAGATACATCGGCGGGCTGGTTCCAACAACATATCTCCCGCTCATCAAGACGAGTACGGGTGCTACCCGCAAATCCCCGTCCGCCTGGCGCCCGGCAACAGCTCCTGCATCGTCCTGGCTTCCCTGTTTCTCCCGCCACCTATCCACCTTCCTCTCCTCCTCCTTTAACCCCTCCCCCCCCCGCCTCTCCTCCAGCGGCCTCCTCCCGTCCTCCTGAGGTAATTGACTCTGCAGCAGCGTATCAGGCCCTCATGGCTAATTTGGAGGCCTGTCTTATCAGATTACCGGTGAGCGCGGGCCCCCCTGCCCCCCTCGCAACACACACACACACAGCTCTTTCACCCCGCTAAAGTACAATGCAACAAAATAGCTACAGCAGGCATTATTAATGATGAAGAGGTGTGTGTGTGTTAGGGGGGAAGGGGGATTGGGGGGATGGGGGTTCATTCCATATTTATGAGATGCTAACCAACCTGGCAACCCTCCCTGGCAGTACTATTACTGATCTTTAGTGGCCCTCAGGCCAATCTTGTCCTCCCTTTAAACCCTGAGAATCCCTCCATTTTTCTCGGTTCACCCTGATCACCCCCTTCCCCCCCAACCCATCTTCCAACTAAACCATCGCCTACCCCATTCCCCCCCCCCCCGCCTTTTCCCATCCACCCCCCTCCATCTACTAACATGGCAGGAGCTAGGACGGGGTGGAGGGGGGGAGAGGGGGTCTGTGGAGTCGTAGTAGGCCTGGCTTGTAATTTGTGTGGAGAATTTAGACATTACAGAGGGCTGGGGAGGACTGAGGGGGTCAAGGGGGGCTGGGAGGGGGGGCCTCTGGGGAACAGCAGCTGATCAACCCCAGTCCTGGCTGAGGGAGCCAGACAAATAACAAATGACAGCTCTGTGATTAAATCAAACCTTCTACTTTAAGTGTTGAAGTATCTGCCTGTCACTAACAATCTAGAGCTTGTTAAAGCGACCCCCCCCCGTGCTTCTACCCTCCCTTCAGCCCCATCTAGGGCCCCTCCACCGCCCTCCTCCACTCCCAGCTACCCCAAACACATCACTCAAACAGCTACGGCTAGACACCCAACCCCCCACCCCACACACACACATCCTCAACCCTTCCTGGTGAGATTTGAGGATGCCCAACTTCGCACTTTACACAGAAGCCCACACACACAGAGGGATGTACGTAAATTGCATAGTAGCTATGAGTATAAAAAGAATAGTGAAGCAGTTACGAAGCACTACGAAACAGCAGACTGCATTTTAGACACGCATGAAAGGGGATATCTCTGGGTGCCTTTCCAAGCCTAATGCAGTGAAACATAATAATGCAATAAACTACACACTAGACGTAAATCAATGTAATCAAGCTAGCTGATTCCATTATACAGAGACGGTACAATGCCATCCAATACAATAGCTATGGTTGAATGACACCATTACCACCATTAGTTTCATTCTTTCCAGTAAACTGCTTTTGTAAGAGTCTATGGGGTTGGAAAAAGTAATGAATTCATGTTTTCAGAGAGACTGGGTAAAAATCTAAAGAGGCTAATCTGGACTGTCTCCCTTTAAATCAAGGAGGCTCTGAGGAAACTGAATGTTATAATGGCTATAGCAGTTTCTTATATCCATCCAGGCAATACCACAAGGTTGCTACTGTCAGGAGACTCCATCTTGTGCTTCGTGGCTAGTCAGTGTATGCCATTAAGCCCTGGCTGTAGCAAAGTGGAGCTAAACAAGCTAAGCTAACTGTCCCCGGAACCGCTAAGCTTCGCAGGAAGTGCAGTAGCCTGTTGTAACGCAGAGACAGGAAGTGGAGGCGTCTTTACGGGGGACAGGCTTAGACTACCACCCTGGGGGATTAGCACTGTGCTAGCACAGCTAGCACTATTGGGGATTAGCACTCTGCTAGCACAGCTAGCACTCTGGGGGATTAGCACTCTGGGGGATTAGCACTGTGCCAGCACAGCTAGCACTCTGGGGGATTAGCACTGTGCTAGCACAGCTAGCACTCTGGGGGATTCCACTCCCTTTGCTGGGAGGCTGACCTCACTACTGGAGCTCAGCTGCTTTCTACATCGGAATTGGCTAAGCGCTGACGTGATTTAAGTCAATATTAGCATTCATCACGTCAGTCACAATCCATTAATCTAATACGGAGACATGAAATGATATGCAAATTGCTATGCATTGTTATGCCACGCACAGTCGCAAGGCTTCAAAATGGCCACCGTATTTACAGCAGCATAAGCTAGCTTTCGCACAGGATCCGCTCCCAGAAAAATTAAAGTGCGCTGCTGAATGACCGTGAGTGAATATCTGTGAACACACTAACTATGCTGCATACCACAGTGGAACTGAATTAGAGAACAGAGCAATTTGAGCCTCTGGCACTCTCACTGTGGCTATGTGTGAGAGTGTGCAGAAAATGTGTGTGTGTGTGTGAGGCTTGTGACAGATGCTCGGGAGACACAGAGCGTGGAGGTCCGGAGAGAGCAATTAACAGGAACGAACCCTGGTCTGTGTCATTAGCTGTCCTTTATTAGCCTGCTGATTAGTTCAGAGGCCATTAGTCCCCTGTGTTAGGAGGCTGCCGGCTGGGGAGACAGAGCAGCCCTGACCACCACCGGGACTATCTCTGGAGGCACTTAGAGGGAGGCTGGAGGTGAAGCTGGACATGAGGCTGGAGGTGAGGCTAGAGGTGAGGCTGGAGGTGAGGCTGGAGGTGAGGCTGGAGGGAATCTGGAAGTGAGGCTGGAGATGAGGCTGGAAGTGAGGCTGGAGATGAGGCTGGAGGTGAGGCTGGAGGGAGGCTGGAGGTGAGGCTGGAGGTGAGGCTGGAGGTGAGGCTGGAGGTGAGGCTGGAGGTGAGGCTCTCACATGATCAAGGACCTTGCAGGTGGCTGGACACTGGCTCACCGTGCCAACCACCTGTGTTGATGACGTCTCTAGATGGGAATCTCAACTCAGGGCAAGATCAGGTCAACCTCTTTGGCTTGCAGGGTTTAGCCTTACAACATTTCCTATCGGGTTTCTGTGGCTTGGACAGAACCGCGACCACGATGATCCCTGACCTGACAGTCCCAGAACGGGCTGTCTTACACCAGCACCTGGTCAGATATCATTAGCTGAGGAGGGGGTGGGGGCTTTAAACATGAGCATTAGAGTACATTTGTGATGCATGCTGGGACATGGAGTCCTGTACATTGTTATCCCCCACACAAGGTCCTGAGAGACCGCGCCGCTAACGTCTTCCATGTTTTACAAGAGCACTTCCTGTAACGGCTGCTAAAAGTCATCAGGCGCTATATTAAGGGAGCACTCCCAAGGATGTCTCTACCACTGAGGGCCCGCTGATAAATAACTCATGAGGAGGATTCAAACGTCTCTCCCATTACTGGCCCCTATTCATTTTTAACAGTCCCTGGAGTCCCCCCATCTGTCCTGCACTTCAGACACATCCAGACGCACACACCCTCCCCGTCCCCTGTGGACTTCCTGTAAAGGTTGGAGGGTGGGAAGAAGACACGAAGAAGAAAAAGAAGAAGATGAGGAAATGACAGAGCTGGGAGTTTTGAGCAGCAGAATGTGCCAAACTCATCCCGTCTTCACCCGCCTTTCTTCTATCCTCCGAGGAGAGAAAAACATAAAGCATTTGAAGGGAAGAGAGAGAGATAGTTAGAGAGAGAGTTAGAGAGAGAGAGATAGTTAGAGAGAGAGAGTTAGAGAGACATAGGTAGAGACAGAGTTAAAAAGAGATGCAGAGAGAGAGTGAGGTAGTGGAGTGGAGGAGGCACACAAGAGGACAGGGAAAGGGAGGAGGAGAGAACAGGTTAGGGAGGAGGAGAGCAGGGTAAGGAGGAGGAGAGGGGGTAGGGAGGAGTAGGAGAGGAGGGTAGGGAGGAGGAGGAGAGGGAGTTAGGGAGGAGGAGGAGAGGTGGCTAGGGAGGAGGAGGAGAGGGGGGTAGGGAGGAGTAGGAGAGGAGGGTAGGGAGGAGGAGGAGAGGGAGTTAGGGAGGAGGAGGAGAGGGGGCTAGGGAGGAGGAGGAGAGGGGGGTAGAGAGGAGGAGGAGAGGGGGTAGGAAGGAGGAGAGGGGGTAGAGAGGAGGAGAGGGGGTAGGAAGGAGGAGAGGGGGCTAGGGAGGAGGAGGAGAGGGGCTAGGTAGGAGGAGGCATTGGGGGTCCAGCCATCCTGGTGTGGCTCCAAGATGCCACTCCCTGTCAAATTAGGATACGTCCAATGACTTGCTTTTTCTCACTTGCAATTACAAATGAGTCCATTATTCTGTTGGCGCCTGTCTCTTTCTCCTCTCCAAGCTGGCGGCGTGTGTGTGTGAGATGAAAAGAGAGTGTTGTGTGTACTATGTGCTAGTGTGTGCGTGTAGTGTGTTCTAACATGTGTTAGAGCATGTGTGTGTAGTGTAATTTGTCTTTCTGTTTGCATTAGTGTGTGTCTGTGTGTGTGTTGTGTGTATGTTTGTGTGTATGTTTGTGTGTGTCGGTGTGTGTGTATGTGTGTGTTGCACAGTAGGCCCTAAGGGTGGATGGAGGGAGGGAGGGAGACAGATCGCTGAAAGGAATCCTCCTCCATGAGACATGTCAGTTTCAAGTTGAAGAACGAGGCAAACAAGCAGAGCAACACTTGTAATTCGACGTGATGTCAGCAGTAATTGTCTTTGACACCACCGATGACTTGAGAGGGAGAGAGAGGGGGTACGGTTGGGGGGGGGGGGGGGGTGTGGGTGGGGGGGAGGGGGGAGAGTGCTAGATATGGCATACAAATTGGGTCGCCTGTTATCTAAGAACAGAAAATCACAGGCCGTTTCAGTGATCAAGAGGTTGTGTTTTAGTCAACTGCTCCCATCAGCTCAAATGGATATTGAATTAGTGGTGAGAGAACGGCTAACAACACATCTCACTCTGAAAGGAACCCGATGGTTGAGAAGCCGCTCTGTGACATATGGATTTCCAGCGAGTGACCCTTTTTATCTGAAGACAAAATGGGATTGGGTTGATGTTTCATCCAAACACATCAATGACATTGTTTCACGAGGTCAGGTCGGCCGAATGACAGAATAAGAAGAAAAAAACAAACAAAACAAAAAAACGTTCCTTTACAGACTCACTACTTCTAAAAGCGAGATCTGATTCCAAAATGATACACTGCATAACCGTCGTAGAACAATGTCAAATGGGTCCTGCGGCAACGCCATTACATTCTGTCAAGCGGGAAGCTTCGAGCTACAAAACACAGAGAGTCTCTTGAATCAAACAGCAGCGTTTCCACCCGCCTAGTAACTACAATAATAGAACATATTCATTTAGCAGACGCTTACCTGGCACCGATCTCTTGATCTGCACTCCAGCCCTCCACCGCTGAGCTACAGCACACCTATCCCCATCTCTGTACCTCTGTGACCCTGTGGCAGCGGACGGTGTCTAACTGTTGACCGGCCGTTAAACCTACTATTCCTGTCCCTGACCCTGTCAGTCTGGCGGGAACCTGACCCCTCTACAGGAGCTGAGTCACCTCACCGAGGTCCAGCTCTGTCGACGTCCGGAGGAGTGGGGCTCAAGCTAATGAAATCACGCAGGAATTAATCTGTTGAATTAATCCACTGCTGTCATCCAGACATTCAAGGAGCCCCGACCGAGGGAGCGAGTGACGATGTATGTGAGAGAGCGAGAGGAGAGAGGAGAGAGAGATCTGTTTTAAAAGAGGAATAAGGAGAGGAGAGGGGGCTTGGGAGAGAGCTCGGGTGAACTTAACAAGCGCGGGGGATCTCACAGATTTAAAGGTACTGCTCCAAATTTATGGAGGCATGTTTGGACTGGGGCCACGCCGAACAGCTTGGCCAGGGAAGCTACTTCACAGCGGGATGCCTAATAAGCCCCGCACAATTTTTCACCCCATATTTTATCAATAAAAAAGCAGTAAAAAAAATAAATAAAAAAAATCCCCAGCCACAGCCGCCTGCATGGGCTACCATCTGGAGCCCTCTTTCATTTTATAATCCAACTGTCATTAAAATGCTTCTTGGCAGTTTGCAGCTCGTTCTCCCTGTGCAGATGTGAACGAATCTTCAGACATTTCTTTGATCAAAGTGCCGGGGTGCAGACGAGCCAGACAGAAACCTTGCCACCCTCAGGCCACCGCAGACCTATCTGGGGTTACAGCCTTCCCTTATTTATTTATTTACACCGTTATTTATTTATTTATCTTCCCAGCTCCCCAGTGAGCTCAGGGTCAAATCTAAAGAAGCCTCTCCCTCCACACACACACACACACACACACACTCTCTCTCTCTCCTGCCACCATAATAGTGTTATTTTCGGTGGCTGGATAAAGTCAGCCTTAAAAGCTTTGATATGAGGCTACATCTCTAAGACTATGGCTCAAGATCAATTTTCAGCTCAAAAGCAGTCATTTATGTGTCAGTCTCTGGCCAAAGGAACCTGGAACAAGCTCGTTTTCCCCCTCCATTGACAAAGACTATGTGTAACGTGTTCTAGCCATAACAGACAAATTATATTTCAAAGGACGGGCTTTCACAAGTGCCTGTGTTCCTGCTATTTCATAAAAGGAAAATGGAGTCATCACAACCCGATGCAAGTGTCGTCCGTCAGACAGATTGAAATCCAGCCTCAGATGTGAATAATTCATCAGGCTTACCTCTCTGAATCTCCAATTGCCCACAGCACGGAAACCCAACAGCATGACCAAAGGTTTCTCAACAAAGAAATAAGGATTTTCGTACAAAACATCAGTTAAGTGACAACAAGTGAAGACTGGCATGATGCGAGATCAAATCCATTTAGTCACTTAGTTCACTCGGTCATAGATGTCTCTTCACATCATACATCCCTTCTCATTCTATGAATTCCACTCCCCCCCAACATTTTTTTAATAAATAAATAAACGCCATGTAAGAGTCGTAGCTAACCGCTTTGTGACCTCTGACACGCGGTAAGAAAAGGACTTGTCCCGGCGGCCGTGCCCCTCAGCATCACGCCACGTCGACTCATTCCCCGTGTGCACACGCATGACTGCTATTCCGCCCGGCGACCTGCGAGCCCACTCGCTGAAGTGACAGACGGGGGCCTGGTGTTAATATTCAGGCCCGGGTGTTGATTGAGCCGCCCCGAAGTCGCTGACGCATGTCGCCCCTGGTTTGGCACCCGTCCGGGAGCCCCTGTGGTGTCGGGGGAATATTCCGGCTGTCACGGGCATGTGTCATGTGTTAGCTCTCCTCAGATTGGCATGCCGGCCTCTGCCACTCACCCCCCCCCCCCCCACCCCCCTCCGGGTACCTGGGCCACGGCAGGCCTGGGCTAATGAAGTCAAACTCATTTAACGGAGGCCTGGACCTGCTGTGTCTGTGCTGCCCGGAAGGAGGAACTGCTTTACTGCCGCCGCTCGCTGGCCGCCGTGCCAAACCTCCCCCATCTCTCTCTCGGCGGATCGCCTCGCCTCGTCTGTCCGTCAGGCTCACGCCGGCGTGCAGATCCGGGCTGGACGGCACCGGAGGAGGACGCGGTGGGCGGCGGCTCGGCGGAGGAAGGATTAAAGGGGAAGTGGAGGGAGACGTCGTCACATTAACTGGAAAGTGAGGCCAGGTGCGGCCGGATCATTAAAGCGCTCGAGAAGGAGGGAGGGGGGGAGGGAGGGAATGGTGATGGATATGAGTGGCAGCCTTCGTTAGTACCTGCCCCCTGGGCCTCTAAACCTTCCTATTAAGTTTTATGGAGGCCTCTTTGATACAATAATTATTTTTTCTCCTGTAGTCTTTGGAGCCACGCACCCTCTTTCCCCCCTCGCTGGCTCAGATCAAAGCCGCCCGTCCCCGAGCGCCCGGGTCCCACCTCTTCTTTACTGAAGCCAGATGGACCCTGGGTGTTTTAGCCCTGATCCCAGGGTTCTCTCCTGAGTCCCTTCCCCCCGCACGCTCCTGTCCCACATCACATACACACTCCCACAACACCGAAATACACACACTAGAGGTTCCTTTCCCAAGTCAGGACACAGAGGCCTGTAGTCTTGGCCTCGACCACCAACCACAAGAGTGATTACATTTGGAGGGAGACACTCCAGCAGTCAGCAAAGAGAAAGATAAATGGCTCTTCCTATCACTGTGGGAGGGAGAGACCAATAGCTAGTGTAGTCTTCCTGTTTATGGTCCATAACCACAACCATAAGAACTAGTCTGGCTAGTCCAATCCCCCCAGTAAGAAGTTAACTGCCAAGGTTCCAGTCCATTTTGCGCCAAGCCAAAAAACTGGCCGAGCTTCGTCAGTAGACAGCAGGTAAACAAATATGAAAATATATAGGCCTCAGCTTTAATACTATGTGCTTATTTTCCCTATAAAAGATTGAAGCGAAAAATTATGAGCACTGCGCTGCTTGGATGACTGGTCTCTTTGTGTATTTAGGGATTTCAGGCCCTCAGAATATGCTTTTATAACGCCGCTGGTCTGGGGCAGCTCTCTGGTCTAAACCAGCCCATACAGAAAGGTCTGAGACTGTGGAGAATGTAACCATGGGGGCACACATTACTAATAACCTTACGGAATTCTATATTTATCCTTGATTGGGTTCGGCCGATGCGAGGAAGGGGAAACTGAACCTTGCATTAGTCAGTTCCTTTCAGACAAAGCCACAGACTGGGACTGACTGTAGGTACTGTACACTCACACACACACACACATGTGCAGACACACACACACACACAGCCTGTTTTCTCTATCCCGCCAGCAGAAAATGTGAAAGTCATTAGTCCAGTAATGTTTATTGAACATAAAGGCTCTTAAGCATCATGTTTATGTAGGATCAGAAACACTCCAGTTTTACACACGCACAAGAAGTTCGCTTGGCTTTTATTTCTTTCTTGTTTTCTTTTCTTTTTTTGGCAGAATACATCTGCAACCAATATAGACTCAATTTCGCTTTTATTACTAACGTGGAAAAATGTTTATAGCACTTGGCTTGTTGTTCAAAAACGGGCCCCTCTCAAAAATGAACAGTCTGCCATACTCCTTGGAGAGGACAAAAGGATCCAGATTTTGGAGCCAACTTTCACATACACACGTCCATCACCGAACTCCCCAAAACATGGACGTCATGATATCCTCACGTCAACTTTAGGAGTCCGACCACTGAACTACAAGCTTGACAAGAGAACATCTCTCGCAGGAAAATTCCTAAATTCGCCCGCCAGGTCCTGTTACCAGGCTGTTACCTGGTGTGGGCACAGAGAGAATCTGAGGAGAAGGCGCTCCTAAAGCAAACCAGGTGGGGAGCGAGGGGGAGAGCACGCACACAGAAACCCGACGTTCATCCAGGCGACAGACGATCCCAGGATGGCTCTGATGGTCCGTGTCTGGCACCAGAGCGGGGGACGTTCTCTCCTGAGGATGCAGTTACTGAACACAAGAGATGCTAGGAGGAGGGACAAAAGGACCAAATACCTGATAAACAACTCTGGAAAGATCAGCGTGAACGCTTTCGAACAAAGGAGGGAGGAGAAATAAATCGTTCAATGTGTCACCTTCGCATACCTCCAAGGCTCCTGGGTTCTGGTTTGGTCAGTTTCAGCAGGTATGTATTGTATCGAAAGCAGTTTTTTATTGGACCGTAACCTTTAATGAAGGAATCAGGAAAAGGCTGGTCCGGTGGCAAGCAAGTGTGTCGCTGCCACCCAGTTTGTCAGAACTCTGCGGCGGTTCCTACCTTTACGGTGACGTGCACTAGTAGTGATACGCCTGCTTGGATGATGTCAGACGGCTGTGACTGACTCGGCCGGGAGGAGCTTGAGGCAATCCTTTTTTCTATTTTTTTTATTTTTTTATCTCCAGCGTTCCCTGGGTAGCTCAGGCTGGTTATCCATGGCCTCTAGCCCTTTCCTAAACCCGGCTCCCGCACAAACATGTCTGATAATTGGTCTGATCCTTCAGCCATGGTGTGAGGTTATACTGTACGCTGGAGCAACACAACTCGCCACAGTGGGGCTGTGCTCCAAAGTCACCACTAACTTGTGCACTAAATGCACAACAGATGTATCTCTTGACAACCAGGCAAGAAACACACACACACATTCTCTCCCTGTCTCTTTTTCTGTGTGTATAAACAACAGCAAAGAGAGAACATTGCAAACAGCCCAATATAAATTAAACTGAAAAGTGTTTCCAGACCAAACTGTAATTACTACAGGAGGAACATCATGAGGCCAGATGATGAAAACACACACTCTCTCCAGGAGAGAGAGAGAGAGAGACAGCAATAGACAGAGGGAGAGGGAAAGAGAGAGGGAGTGTGGGAGAGAGACGGGGAGAGATAAAGGAGAAGTTGAGAAAAAAATGACATCTCCATATTAAAGCCTGTGTTCCTGGTGTCAGTTATAATTTCACGCCGCCTGTGGGGAGCAGAATTAAAGCAGTCAGCTCGGGTCTCATCTCATCCCTCCTCCATTTTGAGTCGTCTCCGAATCCCAAGCCGGGGAAGGAATATTGCTGGCAAATTGGTTTTAAATTAAAGGAGGTGGCGAGGCATTTTGCTTTCTCAGCTCTTTCCCAGGTGCACTTAATCTAATTTCATTAAGGAGATGAGGACGGATGATCGCTTGTGTCGAAACGTTAAGTCGGTCCATTTCTTTTTTTCTTCTTCTCCCACGTACAAAACAAAACGCCGTCAGGGACCGGGTGGGTGTGGCCTGTTTGTTGTCGAAGAGGAGGATTCTGGGAGGGGAACGAAGGCTCGCTTTCCAGAAGGGTGCGAGGGCAACCCCATACACCTGTCTCTGTCGTCATTGCCCGAGAGAGAGAGAGAGACGCGTGTGTGGGGGCAGCTGGGAGAGAGACAACCTTTGTGTTTGTATCTTTGAGGGACAGATGGAGAGAGAGAGAGAGAGAGAGAGAGAGAGAGAGAGAGAGAGAGAGAGAGAGAGAGAGAGAGAGAGAGAGAGAGAGAGAGAGAGAGAGAGAGAGAGAGAGAGAGAGAGAGAGAGAGAGAGAGAGAGAGAGAGAGAGAGAGAGAGAGATTATATAGTGAGAGAGAGTATAGCAGCACGGCGCACTAGCTGATATGATAAGGGAAGAATAGAGTCAAAGAGAGAGAATCAGATAGAAGCTGGAGGATGGGCCGGTGGTTTAGTGCTCTGCATGTAGCTGCTCACACCCAGCACCCCCTCCCCTGCTCGCCACGGGCACGCTCGCCACGGGCACGCTCGCCACGGGCACGCTCGCCACATACATCGCAAGGGAAGATCCTACCTGACGAGCCATTACTGATAAGCTCGGAGGAAAGAGAGAAAAAAAAAAACACCATCTCTCGTCGGCGCGATCTAGCCCCTCCGCGAGCGGGGAGATAAGAGGGAGGAACGAAGGCGTCAATCAAGCGAGCGCGGCAGCCCTGTCAGCCCGGCGCGGACGCCATTAAAGAGCAGTAGCGGCGAAGCGGGAATGGTCCCCCGGGAAGATGAGGGAGAGATGGAGGAGGGAGAGATGGAGGAGGGAGAGATGGAGGGAGGGAGAGATGGAGGGAGGGAGAGATGGAGGGAGGGAGAGATGGAGGAGGGAGAGATGGAGGAGGGAGAGATGGAGGAGGGAGAGATGGAGGAGGGAGAGATGGAGGAGGGAGAGATGGAGGAGGGAGAGATGGAGGGAGAGATGGAGGGAGGGAGAGATGGAGGAGGGAGAGATGGAGGAGGGAGAGATGGAGGAGGGAGAGATGGAGGAGGGAGAGATGGAGGGAGGGAGAGATGGAGGGAGGGAGAGATGGAGGAGGGAGAGATGGAGGAGGGAGAGATGGAGGGAGGGAGAGATGGAGGGAGGGATGGAGGAGGGAGAGATGGAGGGAGGGAGAGATGGAGGGAGGGAGAGATGGAGGGAGGGAGAGATGGAGGAGGGAGAGATGGAGGAGGGAGAGATGGAGGGAGGGAGAGATGGAGGGAGGGAGAGATGGAGGAGGGAGAGATGGAGGGAGGGAGAGATGGAGGAGGGAGAGATGGAGGAGGGAGAGATGGAGGAGGGAGAGATGGAGGGAGGGAGAGATGGAGGGAGGGAGAGATGGAGGAGGGAGAGATGGAGGGAGGGAGAGATGGAGGAGGGAGAGATGGAGGGAGGGAGAGATGGAGGGAGGGAGAGATGGAGGGAGGGAGAGATGGAGGGAGGGAGAGATGGAGGAGGGAGAGATGGAGGGAGGGAGAGATGGAGGGAGGGAGAGATGGAGGGAGGGAGAGATGGAGGGAGGGAGAGATGGAGGGAGGGAGAGATGGAGGGAGGGATGGACACAGTTGCCGGTGAATGACTGCCTGGCCAATGAAACCAAACAGAATTAACCGTCTCTCCCCGCGTTTCCCGAATCGTCGAGCGTGACGACGTGGTCGCCATGCGCCTGACAGGCGGGACGTAGGTAGAGACAGAGTGTGTGTGTGTGTGTCAGGGCTGGAGGAGGAGAGGGCCCTTAGGGCAAGTTAGCAGCTAATGCTAGTGCTCCAGTCATGGGGAGAAGCAGAGGGAGTACTATTATAAGTATATATCATATATTTACTTATATTATATATAAGTCAAAACAGGGTGAGGGAAGGACAGCACACAACTTAAGCCAGCAACGTCTACCACAGACACGGGGACTGCTGAGCCTCAGAGAAATCGAGACAGAGAGAGGACAAATCTCTTTTTTCTACGAACACATGGATGCTGACTCAGTTGAGGACGCTTGAACACAAAACAGACATGTCTGAATATTACAATGTCGCCTCGTTGACGAATCGTGGCAGGGCAGGGGGATAGGTCAAGAACATTACATGCTTGAACAAATGTGTTGTGTAGAATTTCCGGGAGAACAGACTAGGCTAAGCACGGTCATGTCCCCGAAACTCTGTGTCAAACTGGTTATAGCATGATTCATTCATGTGATTAATGTCCAAATTATGGGTCTACTTTTAGAAATGGTTTGACTTCTAGTCATTCCATTTCAGTAAGAAAGAAAACTCCACATCTTCGCTAGGTCAGAAGATCAGAAGATTCTCATGAGTAAAACCTTTTGGATCCACAATTAGAGCAAATATCGTCAGGGGAAATTACAGACGTCTGTCTTGTTTTTTTTCAACATAACACAAACACAGGCATTCATTAACACATTTTTTAGTGGTCAAATGGGTAACACATGCTGTTATCCAAAATACGTAAATACTATTTAATCAATTGGGGAAAGGGGAGAGGTTGAGCACATCTGAGAACATCTCTTGAACCAATTTGACCACGTACAATCGCATTTTGCATTCATATTCGGCGCCGCAAGCCTTTTCATTCAACACTCAGCCCTCTGTTATTGCGGAGCCATTTTCTCAAGCATTAAGTTAACCTCTTCCTTCCTTTGGACATGGTGGCGAACACATGTGGCTTGCAAACAAAGCTTGACTAAGAACTCAAGTCTTAAAGGAACCGAATTGACCTGACCTCAAGGAACAGGCAATGTGGAGGTTACCTTGGGGGGAATTGAAGGACTTCTCGGCCTGTTTAAGAATTGGAATTGTTCTTGTTGTCTAACACTTCCCAGTGGCGACAAATTAGCAGTTGTTTAAAGGGGCCATCCTAAGACGGAAACGGCGGCGATGAAAGAGCGATCTGGGCCGTGCGATTGCATGCCTCTCCCGTGAACGCCGCCAAGCTACAGAAACGCAACTGACAGCACCGGAGACCCCTGAGAGATGTTCCTGTAACCTGCAATCTTAGTACAATTCTCCTGGAATCCATCTGCCTTTGCGTGCCTTCTGTATTTGTTTTGGATGTGGTTTCGGCGTTGTGTTCACATCTTTGCTGGCCTCTGTACACCTGCACACCGGCTCCGTTGAGAGAGGTGTAAACGATCGCCCCCCGCGGGCACACCTGTTAGCAATATTCTAATTAAGGTAATCTGCTTAAATCCTGACAATGTGGGCGTTCAGGTGGTAAGTGATCTGGCTTGAAAGAAGCCATTGTTTTGTGGGGAAGTGCAGGAGGAGTTGGCACCTGTTGCTCGGGAAACCGCTGGTAAATTAACAGCTTTTCAGAGCGGGCAATTACAAATGACAGTGTCTGTCTTTTTCCTCATGGAAATCAATTTTACACTGGTGGGTCTACTCTAGTGACAGTTTGTCAAGGCCCCTCCCCCTTCTCCTCTCTGGCTTTTTATTGGAGGGATTCCCAACGGACGAGTGGCTTCTGTCTCGCTGATTGCCGCACACAGATACGGCCAGTGCTGCTTCTTTGCATTCATCCAACCACCGTTTAATTTAGACACGACATTGTAGTTGATGCCGCGATAACAACACAGGAGGATGAAGACACCTGGAAGTAGTCAAGGCTGACCGGAGAACGAGTGGACGAGAACGTGGAGCTTTTCCCTTCTTGCCTTTCTCAGCGCACAGCGTTGTCGACTGAAGTGAATAAAAGCTGACAGGCATGTACCAACTCCCCCCCCCCCACACACACACACACACACACACACACACACACACACACACACACACACACACACACACACACACACACACACACACACACACACACAAACACAAACACAAACACCCCTCCGTAGCTGTCATGTCACAACTGACAACAACAAAAAAGCTTCCCTTACTTTTGGTTCAATGAAACAGATAAAAGCCTATTGACTTGCCAGAGCTACAGTTAATGCAAATTCGTCTGCCTCGCTATCAATGTATTATTTATAGGGGCGAATAGCTGACATTTCCACAGAACTGGGAGCTAAGCTTACAGGAGATTAGCCATGCAATCTTATTCATTTACCAGGGAGTAATTGCTCAACTGCTGGGGAATTAAGATGGGTGAGACCCCCATGGGCTGTTCATCATGTAGTACGGGAAGCTACAACCACAAACTAACCACCTCCCCGTCCCCAGACAAACAAACACAGTCCTAAAATCATAAGAATGATAATAGTTGTAAAAAAAATAGTCCCGTCCAAGTCTCAAGCCGAACTGTATCTGAGACCACACCTGGCCCTGTGACCGTCTCCTCCTTTTACTGAAGAGGCCTGATTTCACTGAAAGATCAAACGTGTAGACGACTGGCGTGACAATGTCACACTGTGTCTGAGAGGACGCCACAGTCCTCCCGTGTTCCTGCTCCAGATAAAGGACGCCTGTGTGTGAAAACCGGTTCTTTTTCAGGAGGTTTGCAGGAAGTGGTCATCAAAATGACCCACCATTTGTTTACATCCAAAACCGGGAAGATTAGAATGCTGGATAACAATCCGTGCCTGTAGTGTTACTTCATACGTAATAAGACATTAGTAAGTAAAAAAATGTACGCATATTCTTGCAAATAAGCAACTACAACGTGCCTAGTATCATTAACAATTATCAAGTATTCTTAACAAATTGTAATGTTATAAGGATATTATTACCTATTAACACTTGGATCTACAGTGTTACTGAATACTGTAGCAGTGAAAACTGTACTCCCTTCATTGCTACAGTGTGCAATCCTTGTCAGCTTCTTCTGGTCTTTATGTAAATGATCCACGATAGCAGGACGCCGAGCGCATTTCACTCTTCACACTAACAATAGACCGTTTCTTCTTTTAGCTGAGAACTCTAATTTGTTATTCGCACCCTTGTCTCCTACCCCTGCGCGGTAACATCTCCAGAAAAGAGGGAGTCTTACCTTGTCGTCAATGTCTCTCTCGCTGTCACACTGCAACAGAAGAGAGGGAAGAAATATAAGGAATTATTCATTTACCCCCTACGTGCCCCCCACCTCCTCCCCCCCCCCCCAACACACACGCCACCGCCGTCGCCTTACAATCAGTGCAGATGTTATTTTGTACATGATCTTCCCCTCTCCTTCAGTGACAGCTTTCAACACAAGAAGAGAGGACGGGGGGGGGGGAGGCGGGGGCGGGGGTGGGGGGTTGGAAGGGAACAACACGTCTGAGAGAGGGTTTCAAGGTTCAAAAGCAAAAATGCGGTACAATGAGACTATTCCGGAGTTTTCCGTGCGAGTACGACGGCTTCAAAAGCCACAGGAAGAGAGACAAAATGGCGTCAGTGCATGGAGTTAGCGGCACTGTAAACTGTCGGCTTGGTGAGTCATTCACCCTTTACAAACTGCCGTACGTTGGTCTGTGGTCGCCCAAGGGTGCACTGTGGTTGTCTTTGATAGCGATGCTTCGACAGAACAAGCTACAGAATAGGCCAGTGTGTCTTCTATGCCATTTCAAAACCGATTCTCGGCAACGAAATACTCCCTGAAAAGGCTCCCCTAACACCCAACCACACACACACACACACACACACACACACACACACACACACACACACACACACACACACACACACACAGACGTACACACAGCTTTTTGTCAGGCCTGGATTCAACATGGCAGGACTAGGTACTTGGAGGATTCCTTCAGGAGGTCGTCCGTTCCTCCGCCCCCCGGTCCCGACTTCCGTTTCTCGCGCTGATGCAGTGTGAACGGCGAATAAAGCTCTCAGCCACAAACGCCCTCTCTCTCTCCACAAAGGGGGCCGGGCTGGGGGGGGGGGGGGGGGTTGTGGCAACACAAGAGAGGCGACCAGGCCCCCCCAGGCAGCCCGGCGGGGAGCCGCCGCAATTCACCCAGAGAGCCATAGAGAGGGTCCCCCCTGAAAAACTTCCTCCAGAACTGTCAATTAAGTTTCTGTGGCAACATATTTAAGTGGCCTCTTTATTGAGTTAAAGGTCCATTCAGACGCCGGGCACAAAGGAGGAAGCTGGGTCAAAGGGAACACAGAGGTGCTTTTATGCGAGTGTGGTGGGTCCAAATGTATAATTAAGTAACGAGCGCAATCAGCGGCCGGCGTCGCCGCTCTGAGGGGAAGTGCACGCGCTTGTGCACGTGGTCGTGCCCTTGACTTGACTCTAAAAGCCTCACAGCTCCACTGCACACACACAGAGAACAGGTCCGTAAAGCTTTGAGGCATTGTTGAAGTACTGCGTACAGGCATGTAGGGCTTACAGGCATATGGTGCGCTATGTGATTATAATTATTGGGTGTGCTCAAGCCTTCGGCGAGAGCACAACCTTTGTTCTCTCACATATATATTTGTATTTATTTTTTTATTTCTTTTTGCCCCCCTAAAACTCAGTCAATATTTGGCCTACATAGACAACGTAGGTGTCAAAAGTTTCGTCTTGGTAGCGATTGAGTTGCTTCTATTGGAATTTACGTTCCGTTGTATGGTTTAAGTGGAAATTAAGTTTTTGTGGCGAAAAGTGAAGCTAACGGTGGCTAATTTGCTAGCCACAGTCACTGACGTTACTAACGTCACTACGTCACTAACGTCACGAAAACACGCGTGACTACCTTTGGAAGAACATTCGTTTCGCATCTGTTAACTTGGGAGATAGCTAGGCTAACTATAGCTTTACTGCAAGGCAGCTGCAGAAACGCCACAAGCAAAGAGGCCAGGGTGATAACTATTTATTACTTTGTGATATGACACACAATTGTGATGTGTAATGTACAGTATAAGCTGATATTATTAAGGAAGTACATCTACTTTCGGAATCAGTAGTCTACTATTTCACTGACGTATTAGCATCATGACATTAGCCTGTGTTGCCCGGGCAAATAAAATAAACATTCCTCACATATATATTTTCGTTGTAGGATTTATTCTGACATTAGTAAACGATTTGTTGGTGAAATTACCATTACCTGTGGTTTCAAACCAGTGTTGCTCACTGCAACGCTGTAGCCTACGCGAGACACACTTCAAAAACATCTACAGTACACAGCTGTTTAGGAAATCAAACGGCGACAGAACATGTTCGGCACTCCCCTTACTTAAATCAAAAGTCTCTGACCACTAACCTGAACTTCATTGCCACAGCCTAAACTTTGTCAATCTGTTCATGAAAATAATTAATTTCAGCCTAAACCTTACAACGGAACGTTAAATCGAATTCAACCAACGCAATCGCTACCAAGACGAACACAGTAGTCTAGTACTGTACCGTAGTAGAATTTACCGGGGCAGCTTCTCCACACAGGGCTATATCGCATTTTGCGTTGTTACTGACAATGATCGCTACCAGTGAGCTTTTTATGAATGAGCGATTTTCCACTAAATAAATGTCAAGCTTATTTACGTTTTTGAGGGCATTTTTTCAGTTAGCAGATGGTAATGTTTGACTCGCGATTCCATCTTCTACTGCCGGTAACGTCGTAGAATAATCTTCAAAGGGGGTTCTTTATTCATGAATGAATGCAATGAGTAGGCTAAATGGCTGAAAATATCATGAGAAGGGAAAAACTTAAAATGACGTTTAAGTCATAGAGATTAGGTCAATTTTTACACAGGTCTGCCAAATTTATTCGTTTTGATTCAACGATGAGGCTGCCTCTTGCAGGGGAAATGAGAAGACATCATATTTCATTCTACACTTAACTCGTATTTTGAGTTGTAAATGAGCGGCAAAAAAAAAGATGCTTTTAAATCTATGTAATCTTTATAAATAATAAGTAGGCCCTATGCATTTTTAGATAAAATATACAGAAATATCAGTTGTAAAAATGTAATTAAAAAACGGACCCCTGTGCAACCGACGCAAGCAAGCACACCCTACAATTTCCCCAGAAATTGTACCCTCTCTAGTTATTATTGTGATTCATGTTAATTATTATGATTGTTATGTTTGACCTGCATGCATTCTGTCTCACAGATATAACAAGCCCATGTTCTGGATGACAGAGGAAAAAGGGTTAGTTAAAAGGGTTAGTTAAAAGGGTTAGTTAAAAGGGTTAGATAAAAGTTTTGTGTATTGGTGAGCATGTGTGCATGCACTCAAATATTAGAGGGTTCAGATGACGTCTTGATTTTGTTTAGGAAGGTGCTTGACATCTCTCATTTCAATGCTTTACTTCTCAGAGTGAAGTTGTATATTTACTATAGGTGTAAGTGAAAATGGCTCAGATCCCCTTATTATTTGATTTTCTATTCAGGTTCTCAACAACAACTGATTTTCAGACTTTTGTACACAGTCTGAGAGAACTCAACGTGTAATCACCACATATTGTTTCTCACCACCCTATAATTTTGTAAAAAAAAAACAAAACAAAAAAACACACAGAATTCTGATGGTTTGATTGTCTTGATTTGCCAACAACACGCCCGAAAGTCAAATCAACCCTTGTTGTCAACCTAGGAAGTAAAACTGCTGCTTCTGCCGTGATCCCAGATCCCTTACCACCAGGAGGATGTAACCTGGGGCCAGACAGGAAGAGGAGGGTCTGTCTGAATGACTGTCCTGTACAGGGTGGCCTGGGTCTGGCCAGGGAGTGGAACTGGATGTGGGTCTGGGTCTGAAAAGGACGATGTGGAACAGGAGGAATCATATCAATCCAGTCCATCAGGAACCTCCCCCGTCATCCATCGCTCCCCCAGGAGAGTGTCAGAACGTGAGGAGTGAGTAGCAGAGCGTCCAGAACAGCGGGCGGGGAGGGAGACGGCTTCACACAGGCCTGTACAACCACAGGTCTGCTGGGCTCAGGAAACGACGTTTTGTGTCAGTACAGCAGCACTTTCTCCAAACTTGGAAGCGCTCTGATGGACTTAATGAGCCAAAAACCAAATGATGAACATGCGAAACCCAAAGCCGCCTACAGGATATCTGAGGGGAGGTTAGTGAAGATCTGCTGCTAGCAGCGTTGCCAGACAAATCCTGGAGGATATCTCTTATTGGATATTAAAAAACCACTGAGATTAAAGAAAAGAAATAAACCTTCTGGTTCACAAGCAGCGGGATGAGCAGCAACATCTGCGCCGGGAACACAGACACGCTTCGGTAACCAGGGGATGGACCCCCCCCCCCCCTCCCCTCCCCTCTCCACTCCATTCCTCCCTCTTACTAAACATCTAAACATCTGATGGAATGTTCTGGCATTAACGCAGCTTTCCACACTTCAGGATTGGGGAGATGTTCCTGGAGATGAGCCCAGACAGGATGGTGGGCCCGGGGCCTACCATCCACAGTGACCCCATATCTCAGCCCTGGACAGCAACCTGCGAAGAGGAGACAGATGGGGGCGGAGAACCAGAGGGCTTCTTCCAGGCCACTTTTCTGGCTGGCAGCGATGGACGTGTGGAAGGAAGAAGGGAGGGAGGGAGGGGAGGCACAATAAGCAGCCCGACGCACGTCGAGAAACCAAATGAATCCCCCCCAGTTTCCTCCTGTCACATATCGAGGAGACTCGAAGATGGATTCGCCTCAGAGAGACACGGAGACGACTCGCAGGGCGTTAGGAATGCAGCCGAGCATCCCTCGTCTGTCTGCTCGAATACTGATCGGGGCGGTCCACGCCGGGAGAGGTCTTGAAGTATTCAAAAAAAAATACAAGAGTCTGGGGCCGACCGGCGCATTCATTTCACTGTCGACTTGCTCTCCAGAAAATTGAAATTATTAGACCACCGAGGCCATCAATATTTGTGCTTCGGCCAAGACGATTGTCGAGGGAAAACTTAAGCGCCTGTGCTTCAAGGCTAGATGTCATATTTACCATCTACAAGCCGGGCCATGGGTACTTAGCCAAGTAACCAGATGTATCTTCACATCGTCAAAGGAGGTGACCTAAATCTTGACGACACAAGTCCGAGGAGAGGGGTTAGACGCGGGGGGGGCTATGCGAGGCCAAGTTAGCAACAGGAGCAGGCTCCCTGCTGTGGAGCGGCGCTGGGCGGGCGGTCGGGGTAATGGTGTATTTAGACACACGGAGGATCCAACAGCGAGACACAGGATAGACAGGAAACAGACCCAATTCGGCCCCTCAATTTCCCTCCTGCGGCTCCGGGGATGAGGTGCGGGATATTGGCTCTGTTTCTGGCTCACTGGGGGGGGGGGGGGGCTGGGGGGGGGGGAGGGGGCTGGGGGGGGCCATCCATAATACATGAACCATACGATGTTTATATATACGCTCCTTCCTGCCCCCCTTGCGTTGCTCTGACCCCCCCCCTACCCCCCCACGGGGTGCCGCGTGACTCACCAGAGCGTCCGGGCATGTACGGGGGTGGGGGGGGTGGGTTGCGATTCCCAAACCTGATTTCTATTCCGATTGCGTGACACGCGAGAGAGAGGGAGAAAAGCTCGACAAACAAACCTCGCTGGCATCAGACGGAAGACGACACAATGGCGCCCAGCGCTAAACCGAGCGACGCAGAGACAACAAAACACAACAAACAAAACCGGCAGGTTTCCTATCGAGGAGGATGGGTTGGGGGTGGGGGGGGGGGGGGTGGAAGAGGCCAGCGTTCCTGTTTACCCGCAGTAGAATAAATAGCCGAGGCGACGGCGAAACATGACCGTCGGGGTCTGGAGATTTACACGGCTCACATAACAAGTGTCACGCCGCTCAGACCTTCGAGACCTCAGACGAGAGAGGAGAGAGGGACGAAGATGAAGAAACCCTTGACCCCGCCGCCCGACTGAGAGAGCAACACCGAGCGCCCTGATTTGATCAAAGGCTCCGATCCATACGGCCATTTGACCTTTCACTCTGCTGCGGGGGCTGCCTGGGAAGTCAGGTGATTACCCGGGGTCAAGCTGAGGGGCCTGGGATTAGGGAAGTATCGATCGCAGGAGATGATGGAGGCTCCCGGAGAGAGGGCTCGGTGGGGGGAGTCGCTATCGACCCGCTGGAAGAGGCCCGGACGGCAGGAAGACTCTAATGGAAAACCGTATCTGAGCTGGGGGACCTTGACAAGCAGCAGCCGGGAACTCAGCGAAACCCCCGTGGCGGAGGGACAGAGGGAGGGAGGAGAGAGGGAGGTAGAGAGACACAGACGAAACGATACCGAAAGAGAGGATTGCAAAGCGAGGGAAAGAGAGTGAACAGTACACAGAGACGGAGAGAGAGAACGAGAGAGAGAGAGATGGAGAAAGAGAGAATAAACAGAGAGACAGAGACGAGCGTTTCGGGCGTTAAGGCAGACAGGCAGAAGGTGCGGCGAGGGGCTGGTCTTCTCCAGGCAGACCCAGCAGGAGCAGTCGGAATCAGCCCAGTGAGGGACAGATATAGGCCTGACCCGGGGCGGAGGCATAGGGCCTTAAACACCACCCCTGAGCCCATGGAAACAGGGCCCATGGAAACAGGGCCGTGGACTTGACTTCACACACGGGAAAAGCATGTGGGGAGAAGATCGACGTGTGTGTGTGTGAGTGTGAGGAGGGTGTGGGTGAGAGAAGGGGGGGAGGGCTTTCTCCCCCTTACTGAATCGAAGGTCTCTCTTGCGTCTTCCAGCTACAGCTCTCTGAGCCTCGGCACGCTGGCCTCAGAGGGGGAAGGCGCTGGGGGGGGGGGTTTCCGACCCGTCTGTCAAGGACCAGAACCCCGTAATGGGGGGGGATCTTTTCTCCATTTTATTCACGAGCGAGAAACACAACAGACGACATTTTCCGATTCATTTGTATATATATATATATATTTATTTATTTTTTACGGACTGGGAATACATATGAATACTCAGACCTAGGAGGAAAACCAAAGCTGGCCGGGACGAGCTAGGCGCCTCGAGAGAAAGTTGCTGATTCCTGGCAGCCATGTTGTTTGTTTTCTTGCTATCCCCCCTCAGAGGTCTGCTTGGTTTCGCTCTGTCTCTGCCTACGCTGGCTGGCCTTGCCTCGCCAGCTCCCAGAGAGCACCGCTGCAACCGCCCTCCCCGACGAGCTAGTAAACTCGCCTGGGTGTCAGTGATGCACGCCCACACACACACACACACACAATTTATGAATCTCTGTTCTGACACGGGCTACAGGCCTGCCACTGGGCCACTGGAAATTTAAGTCGGGTGTAGGAGAAATTAGCCAAGGAAGGAAGGAAATGGGATGTTGACTTGAACTGGGCCCAAGGGCAGCTGAGAGTCTCCCCGTGCGGCTCCGCTGGCTGCCTGACAGTTTGATGGAGCGAGTGGAGGCTTCCCCGCGGCCCTCCGACGCCGTCTCTCGCACTGATGTAGCTCAGCGAGGAACAGATTGAGCCTCGGGGCATTGCTCTGAACTGCTACTCCCCTCCTCTCTTCTCCCTCCCTCCCTCCCTCAGTCCCTCTCTCTCTCTCCCTCAGTCCCTCTCTCTCTCTCTCACTCACCACTCGCACACACACACACACTGAGGAGAGCGCGGGCACACGTACAGTGTTGCATGCATGCGCACGCCGAGCTTGGCTTCTAGTTCCCCGTAACTCTCCCTGCCTTGGATGGCGTCGTGATGAGCAGCACAGATGCCGTCTCCCTTCCAAGGAAGGAGGGGGAGAGAGAGAGAGAGAGAGAGAGAGAGAGAGAGAGAGAGAGAGAGAGAGAGAGAGAGAGAGAGAGAGAGAGAGAGAGAGAGAGAGAGAGAGAGAGAGAGAGAGAGAGGAGGGAGAGGAGTGAGGGATGTAGTAGAGAGACAGAGGAGAGAGGGAGGGAGAGAGAGAGAGGAGGGAAGGAGAGGGGCCTGCGACAGCACAGCCATAATGAAAAGAGTCTCGCGGCGACCCACAGCGCGCTGGTCATGAGAAGCATGTGCCGCCGGGGGAGCTCTACTGCTAATTTCGGGGGGCAGCCAAGCGTTTCACGCTAGACTTGTCATTGAGCCAGAGGGACAATCATACTGGGTGACAGCAATTGCCAGAGAGGGGGGGAGGCATTTTCCCTCCCTTTTTTTCTTCCCTCCCTCCCTCCCTCCCTCCCTCCCTACCTCCCTCCCCTCTTCTCTACCATGATCAAAAGCTGTCATGGGCAGGGTAAAGAATTACAAATGAGTGTCCTGTGGCAACGACTGGGACAGGATTCCAACTCCCCCACACCCCTCCTCCCTCCCTGTCTCTGGGTCTCTCCTCCATCCTCAGAAGGACAGGAATACCCAGCCCCCAAATCCCCTCCCCCCAGCCCCCAACACACAGGCCTTTTCAATGTGTCCGTTCAGCACACCCGGTTAACACAGCGCTAATCTGTCCCACGTAGGGGTGGGGTGAGGGGGGTTTAGTCCAGTCAAACACGCAGAACCGCAGCCCCTGTGTGGGTCTGGTTGGTTCCTGGGCCTGAAGTTGAGCACAGGCAAAAGGCAAAACAGCATGCCGCCCCATCTTTAATGAGGATTAGTCTCGCCCTTCGTTATCTCCGAACGCAAGATAGAGAGGAGACCAAAGTCATGGGAGAATCCTCGGGGTGGGGGGGATATAGTCTCTGGGGTCAGTCTGTGGGGCGAGGAGGGAGGAGAATCTGTGTTGTGTCGGATCTCACAGAGGAGATTTCTGGAAGACGCAGGGATATAAACCAGCCCGCCAGGAAACCGACACAGGGCTAACATTTTGTTTCTTGTCTCAGGAATCTCACCAATGTGGTGGAGATGAAGGGGGGGGGGGGGGCAGGGAATGGGGAGAGAGAGAGAGCGAGAGAGAGAGAGAAAGCCTAACAGCTGCTTGTCTCCCCCCTTAAAAAGAAGTACCAATGCTGGGGTCTGTCAACTGGGACGAGGACGAGGGGGGAGACAGAGGATGAAAGAAGGAGTGCGAGGAAAGATGTAGCCTGTAATGAAAGATCGGGGGGGGGGGGGGTTGGGGAAGAGGGGGGCGGGGGGCGGTGAATTAACCTAGCAGCAAGAGAGAGAAACTTCTGTTAATCTCCAAAACAAGCTATCACGAGAGAGAGGAGGAGACAGCATAAAGAGAGAGAGCACAGAGGGTACAGCAGAGAGGAGGAGACAGGCATAAGACAGAGAGAGAGAGAGAGAGAGAGAGAGAGAGAGAGGCACAGAGGGTACAGCAGAGAGGAGGGAAGACGAAAGGGAGGGAGGGAGAGAGAGAGGGGAAGTAGGAGGAGGAGGTATTCACGGTGCAATCCTCGGGCGGTGAATAATTTAGAGGAGCGCTGGGACGCCGAAACAAAGACA